>NW_010293830.1:0-9557 GCF_000700745.2 Antrostomus carolinensis
GAGCGTTTCCAGGGATGGGGCTTCTACCACCCCTCAGGGTAACCTGTTCCAATGATCTACCACCCTCGTAATGAAATACTTTTTCCTAATAGCCAACCTAAATCAACCCTTTTCTAGTTTAAAACCACCACCCCTTGTCTTATTGCTACATGCCCTTGTGAACAGTTCTTCCCCAGCTTGCTTTCAGGTACTAGAAGGCTGCTAGAAGGTCCCCTTGGAGCCTTCTCCAGGCTGAACAACCCCAGCTGTCTCAGCCTGTTCCCCTAAGAGAGGTGATCATCCTTGTGGCCTCCTCTGGACACACCCCAACAGGTCCACATCCTTCTTGTGTTGAGGGCTCCAAAACTGGATGCAGTATTTCAGGTGAGGTCTCACCAGAGCAGAGGGGCAGATTCACCTCTCTCAATCTGCTGGCCACACTTCTTTTAATCAACCTCCCTGCTCAGCCACCTCTCCATAAATCATCATGTGAAGTTCAAAACCAGAAGGAGAATCACTATCATTTTTCTCCACACTTGGACAAAGAAAGAGGTCAGGGAAGAGTATCCTCACAGTGGCAATTTGTATACCTAGGTGAGATGCTGCTTTTGGTTCTCCTGCAAACTCTACAACAGTTCAACTCACAAGTGTATTTTTTAAGCAACTATCCCAATTGTCTCTGCTTACTTCACTTTGAATCTTTATCCTTATCCTTGTCCTCTCAGCATCAGTCCCAGCTTTCCCAACAGCAGCAGCGAGCTTGCAGGACCCTCATCCAGCCAACCCCCCTCCCGTTGCTGGCACCCCATCCCAATCCTGGGTGCTGCTCCCAGTAAAATGGGAATTTCCCCCTTCCCTGCTCCAGGTGCAGATGGATCGGCGCTTCATTAACCCAGCGTTGCTTGTTGTACCACCAAGCTTAGCCACCAGCCAGCCCACTGCAGGAAGCACCTCTCTTCAAGCAAGGTCTCAACCCCCCAAACTCCAAATTTAACTATATTTAGGTCCAAAATCAGGCAGATTTGGTTAATACAAACACAACGTTTTGCGCTGCTGTGGGACAGCCACACCGGGGGGCAAGGACCTATGAGCCAAACCAGGGAAGTTTTTCAATGCACTGAACATCTTTTAATACCAAGACAAGAGGGCTTTTCATTTTAAACCCACTTTTCTACCCATTCTTAAATCCTATTTCTTCCCCATCTCACCCATTGGACTCTGGTGTGGTTTGATGGGTGACTTTATGCCAATACTCAGGGCTCATCTACCAGTTAACCAGAAAAAAAAGTAAATAAATTGTTATAATCATTTTTTCCTCTCAACTACTTGAAGTCTGATGACGCTTTGCATAAAATATCATGTAAGAGATGTTTGGGTTTTTATTTTTCCTGTCATTTCTTTTACTAGGAGGAATAAACCAGCGATTAATTATGTTGCATGGCATTGACCTGCCTTTTCCTTGCGATGAAATCAAAGTCGCCGGCGTGACATCAACCAGCTCGGCAAGCAGAGCGCAAACTGTCTCCAACACCTGCCTTGACTTGGCATCGAGTAGGAACCTCCTGCCAACATATTCCAAGCGTATGTTTGATAGGAAACTCCTTCCCACACCTTCTCATGGCTTTAATCTTACCAGAGAGGGGTTTTTTTATTCTCTGCAAACCCCATGTTGGTGATGTCTGTCTTCACCAGCGTTTTCCCAACCCTTTTCTTCCATTATTCGCTCCTACTGGCAATCAGAAATTATAAATTTGTTCCCCTTCTTTGAGAATCTCCCTTTGCTTTTGTCTCTTTCCCCATTTGTTTTTATTTTGGGACCCCAGGTGTTTGTAAAACCCCACATTTCTTCACAGCTCTGTTTTCATAGAGACTCTTCCTGCCGTTCCTCTTCCATCCTTTGGCTTTCCATCTAAAACTGATCATTTTTGCCCATCAGCCAACAAAGCCTTTCCTTTACTGAGTTTTCCCTTCTACCTTCTATCCACAGCTTTAACAGCAGCATCTTTAACCCGTTCCTGTATCAACCAGGTCTTCTCACTATTTATTATCTCCTTCATCTCCTCTTGGTGCTGCCTGGTAGGGTTCTTGATGCCGACAATGACAACATGAAGCAAGTTCAAGAGGTTACAGTGGAGACCTTGAATCATCCAGCTGTTGAACCCGCTGCTGCACCACACCACATACCAGATATTTGAACCTCATGAGCTTCACCCAGGCCCACTTCTCAAGTTTGTCCAGGTCCCTCTGGATGGCATCCTGTCCCTCAGGTGTGTCAACCACACCACCTAACTTGGTGTCATCTGCAAACTTGCTGAGAGTGCCCTTGATCCCACTGTCTGTGTCATTGATGAAGATATTAAACAGTACTGGTCCCAGTATGGACATCTGAGAGACACCACTTGTCACTGATCTCCATCTGGATTTTGAGCAGTTGACCACAACCATCCAACCAATTCCTTATCCACTGAACAGTCCACCCATATCTTCAATTCAGAGAGAAGGATGTTGTGGAGGACCATGTCAAAGGCCTTGTAGAAGTCCAGGTAAATGACATCCATAGCTTTTCCCAGCATAGTTGGGTTGATGGTAACTCAAGCACTAAGATTTGGAGATGAAACGATGCCCAACATCCCAACACTCTCCAAAATATCCCTATAAAATTTATTGATATGGAGTCGCCGCAGGACTATGGGTTTCTTTGAGCACAACGGACACAAACTATAAATCCACAGATAAGGAATTGGGAGAAGATACCTGGGAAAACCAACTTCATCGCTGTGATATCTCCAAGGACAACCCTCCTTGGAAATTTCTTCAACCCATCTACAATGAAACACATCATCTTAAACACTTTCTTTTTCATCTTAGCCTCCTCACAGCATCAAAAATGCCTCGTTGGGGATTTGCCTTACGGGACTGCTCCAGCAGCTGGTCAGTTGAATACAAAGATTAGATTTTTATGGCCGAATAATAATTTATTGCTGTCCCAAAATGAGGTTTTTGAGGTTTTTTTCCAGATTTTACCTGCGAGGATTTTATATAATTTACTGCTTGTGTCAGAGTTACATTGCATTTGTAGAGAAAACAAACAAGAAAACAAACAAACAAAAAAACAGAAGGGGAGAAAAAGCAATTCTGGATATAAAATGTGAATTATAAAATGTCAGAAAGCAGTGGAAATTGAGGATTTTCATGTGGTTTGCAGTGATTTCTTGACTCTGAGAAAAACTTGGTATTTCTGGTTGGGTTTTTCCAGGATAACAGCTGGCGTGGGGATGTCTGCCCATCCGGGTTTCACCGAGACTTTTGACATCCAAACCCTGTGCCCTGGGCAGGACTCATCAAACCAATGACAAACAATGTGATAACAATTAATTCCAGGTCCAACATATTTGATATCAATAATCTATCTACCATAAAGCCTTTAAGGCCAAGGCTCTCAAGTGATACCATGTTTTACGTGGTAAATAAGGAGAAGCAGAGTCATCCGGATGCTGTTGGGTGCTCACGGCCCAGCAAAACCCAATGGAAAGGATTTATTTGGGTACAAATAATCCGGATCATTGCCGATGGATGGGAGATGCTGTCCTGGAGTGATTTGAAGGATGCTTCATTGCCATGGATGGGTCTTCCTAAGGAAAAGATGAGGCATTTCTTGGTAAAGGTGTGAAAAAGATCCTGCTGTTGGAATCGGACAAAACAGGCTTGGCAGAGAGATGCAATTAGCACTGAGGCTAATTAAACACTTGGCTCAGAGGATGGAGAGGTCACCTTCCTTCAAGGGCTGCAAGGTAGGATCAGATGGATCAAAGCTCTTTGGTAAGACACCGCTTGAGGAGCAGCCTCTGGAAAGAGGGCGTGTTTGGGTTGAGATGGCCTTTTTTTTGGGTTAAAAACTTCAAATCCCCTCCCACCTGCCTCATTCCAGTGGCTAAAATGACCAATGCGCTCTAATATCAAATGATATTAAATGATCAAACTCTTGGCGACGGAGCTGGCAGCACTGGGGGAATTGATTTAAAACTCTTCGTGCAGTTGTAAAACTTGTCGTTTTACAGCTCTCAAATATTAGAATTAAAAAGAACCAGGTGTCGATGCAAGCCAGAAAATATTCTGCTCCCGATTTCAAGACTAGCAAATTGCTAAATATTTTTATTAGCGTCAAATTTGCAGCTTGCTGGAACTAATTTCACGCCCGGTAGATATGGAGCTTAAGCTGAGGATGGCGTTAAATTACTCTCTTGTAAAGGTATTTTCAGTCGTACAATGAAGACGCTGTTAGGTGGTGGGGACCTGAGTGGGGACCCCCTTTTTGGGGTGATTCCTTCTGGATTGGGAGCCCAGGGATGGCGAGTTGGGAAAAGCTGAGTTCTTGCAGCATTGATGCAAACCCATCATTTCCCAGATGTGATAAGAACCACTAAACCCCCTCATTTGCATAAATTTGCTTATAGAGATTTTCTGCAAATCAGTGCAGGAGCAGGATGGTCACAGAACCCTGGGATCTTCCAGCCTGGAAAGATGCTATTTGTATTTTTGGGGTGATTTCAGTGTATTTCAGAGATTATTTAGGATATTTTAGGGTTGAATTGATTTAATGTATTTTTAAATGGATTTAATTAATTTTTAAATGTAATTTATTTTAAAATTAATTTATTTGAAATGAAATTTCATTTATTTTAATTTTTTAAAATTTATTTTAAAATTTATTTCATTTATTTTAAAATTGATTTCATTGATTTTAAGGTTTATTTCATTTCTTTTAAAATTTATCGAATTGATTCAAAAAATAATTGATTTTTAGAATTTTTGGAATTGATTTTAATTATTTGAATATTTTTAAATTAATTCATATTTTTTATTTAGGATCTTCTAGGTTTAATTGATTTAAGAGATGGATAAATGTGGGCAGGGCTGGATTGTTGAGCGCCGTTTGCCTTCTCTGCCCATAATTTCCACATCTCCTTTGTCAGCCAGATGTTTTAACACCTCGGAGTTGATTTTCCATCCCAAAATTCCTCCGTCGTCCTTCTCGACGCGTACGTGTCCACTGGGAACCACCCAGTTTCGTGCGATGGGTAAAACCCATCCCATTTCGCTTTGCCCGGATACAAACTGGGACAGGTGCAGGGATGGGCTCAGAGGATGTGGAGCCCGAGAAAGCCAAAGCGAAGGCGTCGAGAGGATCTGATTACCCCTCTAAAAATACCCCCGGGAGGGTGGCCAGTGGTAAACAAGAGCTATTTCAATCCCTTGCTCTACTTTTTGAGGATGGAAAGACACGAGGTTAAATAGTTCTCCTCGACTTCTTGGAGGACGTGTATGACTGAGAAGTGCTTAGTTGCCCTCCCTTTTCCAAAGAGAAATCCCTACGAGAACAAAAATAAAATAATAGGAGAGGGTTTGTCATGGCTCCGGCGGGGATACGACTGGCTGTCTCACAGGAGCCCACTTTGGATTATCTTTCTTTTGCTGATGGCAGAAATCAATTTGAATCTGTCCTGATGGGAAATGAAAGATGTAAGACTTCAAATCCTGCGACATTCGTGGGATATCAAGTCACTTCTAAAAATAAACAAAAAAAAAAAATTCCCATCCCAGCAAGAGGAGATGCCTCTAAAAGCCTAAAAATGCCTCGATTAGGGGGGAGATGGAGGAGTGAAAGCATTTCCCGTGGTGGGATGAGAAGCACTTGGAGAAGGTGGATGGAGGAAGGTGGGATGGCTCCATCATCACCCATTTTGATTCCAAATGCTCTCAAGTGGGACAAAGTTGGTTGTTTTTTTTGGGTTTGTTGACTTTTTATAGTAAATTCAATTTTAATTTAGTCCATTGCATTTATCCATCCAAGCTTTTATACTTGGCTCTCCAAAGTTAAAGCAACTGCAGAGGGGACTTCTCTAAAAAACCCTACCAAAAAATTATGTCCTATAATTGTCTTCTGGTGATGCTTAAATGTCATTGTGCCCACATGTGGTGACATTTCCCCCATGGGATCAAAACCCTTGGGTGATATCATGACAAAATCTGATCCAGTCAAGGTGAGGAAGGAGAGGAACCTCCTGAGAGCCTTCAGTTGGGTTGTAGAGCACTCCCTGGGTGCTGCAAGTGATGGAGCAGAAGGAAAGTTAAGGAAGGAGTAAAAGAACCGATGGAAAATTAATATAAGAATAGAAGAGAAGAGAAAGAAAGGCAAGAAAAGGGTCTGGGGAGATGCTAAAAATGACAATTTGCTTTCCTCATGGCATTCTCAAAGGTGCTAAAGCCCATGGTGAGATGTTTCTCCAAAAAACTTCTATTTCCAGTACGTTTCCCCAAGAAATGCTATTTCCCATTGATCTTATCCTTTAAAGAATATCCATATGGGATCTCCTTGCGTCTTAATTTCTGGAAACCTCTCGCCTTTACCCATGTCAACCTCTTCCTCCTCAGAACCCAAGAAACCAAAGAGTCATCGATAACGAAACCCTCACTTTAAGTGGCTCATCATCATTAGTTCTTTCGCTATTCCTCGTAACGACATTAATCACCGACCACTCATTAGACTTTAATGTGCCTGGAATATGTTCATCCGTAGTAATTCAATTGCAATCGAGCGCTCTGTAATATCTCCTTCTTGGAAAGGGTTGGGTCATGGCAACGTCCAGCCACGGTGGAGTGACCATGAGTGACCAACAGCTGTTGAAATGGCCCCAATTTGTCACCACAGTCCCCAAGAATTTCAGGCAGGTGGGATTTTTGGGGCTTTTTTTGGCAGCTGAGCTTGTTTGGAGTTTTAATTCCAGTTTTATCCTTGGCTTCTTGCAGCACTTTTGCTCTTGCCCTTTTTAATTTGACATATATCAATTTTTTTTCCCCCCCCGTTCCCCGGGCGGCAGCTTGGAAAGGACACGGTTGTTCTTGTTGGGTTTTGTTAGGTTGGGTTTTTAAAAAAAAAAATTAATTTTCTTCTTTATTTGTGTGTGGCAGCAGGGAAATTAGTCATGGTGGGCACTGGCTGGACCTGAAGCAGCAAGGTCAAAGCGTTGCATGTCTCCTAAGAGCTTCCTTCAAAAGTCACAGCGTCCGTTGCCCTTAAGATCTCCTCTCCATGAGTCCTGAGCACGTGGGATGTGACTTTTACATCCCTAAATTAAATTTTGGATTTTTGGGATCATTGGTAAAAAGGATGTTCTTGTGTATCTGGCCACCATGGTGCTTGATCAACTTGTGGCTTCATCCTACCGCATGTGGACAACTCAAGGATGGAGATCACCCATCACCTGGGGGCTTCCCTGGGCTACACTGACCTCTGTGGCCAGACGTTTCCCGTCATCTCCAATTATTTTTTTATTTACTGGTGGATGGCAAAAAAAAAAAAAAGGAGATGAGTCCTTTCTGCTGCATCGTGACTTTATGGTCCTTCCAAAACCATGCACTGGTTGCCCCATCTTCTCCAAGGACACAATTTTATTTCATCTGTGGGGTTTTGGTCTCAGACCTGGGGATCTTTGCATCCCAGTGGATGCAGACAATTTATTTTGCTTTATTTATTTTGCAAAAATTAATAAAAATTTATTTTTGCCGGTGGAGGAGATATTCTGTAGTGCTTTGGTTTCCTCAGGTCCATCAGCAAGTCACTGAGATATCTCCAGCAGCCAAGGGTATGAATCATTGAGATTGTATTTTTGGGTAACCTGTGCAAAAATTAAATAAATAAATAAATAAATAAAATTAAAAGGCAGTGAATCAAATGGCTTTGAAGACTGTAAAAAACAGAATTCAATCCCTGCAAAGTTTCTGAGATGTAATTTCAGGAGAGATCAAAGATGACACTAAAGAAGTAAAGCTACTCCAAATTCAAAGTTTATAGTCCATCTGTCTCTTTGCTTCGGGGAGCCCGTGTTAAATTGATTGCTAAATAAAACAAATAAAACCCCGGGAAAATAAATAAATAAATAAATAAATAAATAAATAAACTTTGAAATCTGCATATTCGTAAAGAGAATTACCAGAGCTCTCTGGTTATGATGGCTGCTTCTCAATTTGCATCTTTAAAGACTTGTGACCATCTCTCCGCTTCGCCCATCACTGACTCCTCCGAAACCGGTGATGATGGTTGACGCCGCTCTTGCGTGGCTTTGGTGGTGGATGTTGTGGATGAAGGTTGAACTCCCATCGTTGGCCCGAAGCGAAACGAGGGTGGGGAAGAGATGTTGAAGCTCATCCAAGGTGAAAAAACATCTCAGGTGGAACCAAAATTTAAAAGGGCAGGATTCAGCAGCTCCGAGTCACTTTTGCTGGCTGGCTGGTACCCAATTACGGCGAATATACAAGTCAAAAATCTTTTTTGGGGGAAATTTATTCCTTTATCTGTTTTTTCTCATTAATTAACCCTATTTTTTTTATTTTCACCATGTTTCTACAAGATGTTTTTTAATTATTATTTAGATTTTTTTATCCCCTCCAACCCATCCTTATCTCAACCGGCCGATATCGCCTCTGGAAAACAGACTCCAAAATTTGCCCGAGTGCGGAGGTAAGACAATTTAAAATCACCCAAATCCTCTTTTTTTAAAAAAAAATTATTTTTAATGCTGGAAATACTTGGGGAAGAATCAATCAATCGGATTCTCGATCCATCAATCCCACACAAGAAATAAACTTTAATCTGATTTAATCTTACATGGGGGAAACCTCCGGGAACATCGCGTCATCCCGGCATTGATCACTTATTCTTTATACATCCTATGGATTATCGATAAAGCCTTTAATTATATTCTCCTGTGTGTTTATTTATTTATCAGTTATTTATTTATTAATCATTGTCCAATCCACGCAGTGTTCCTCCATCTTAATTGTGTGCCTAAAATACGCCGGCAGCTTAGAAAATAATGCCGTCGCCTCGATGCCGTCAGTCTTTTTTGAGTTCACTCTCATCTTATTCCCAGGAAAATCATGTGCCAAGGTAAAAATAAATATTTTTCAGAAGAAGAGTTACCCTGTGGGCATCTGAAGTAGCAAAAACCAAGAGAAATCAAGTTTAATAGAAATTCTACGTGAGGTAAATAGGTAAAATTTAGGAAAATCTGTGAATTCAGCCCGGATTGGGTTGCGTTCGGACAGACAACTGTCCGTGTGTCCGGCTCCGGGTGAATTCTGACGCTAATTTTTTTTTTCCTCTCTTCTCCAAACTCCTAACGTTGAAAGATGTGGGAAAATAATTCGTATCCTAAACACCTTCTAAAAACCCAACGCAAATTTAAACGGGGGATTTGTCTTCAGTGTGGCAATGCTGGAGGGATGAAAGCCTGGTAGATACCACCACCATCTAAGCTGGGACAGTTTGGAGCAACATCTGATCTGAAATAAATCCGAAATTTTCTTTTAGGATCCTTATTTTTTTTTTTTTCACATCATTTAATTCCCGAAGGATTCGGAAATTCGGATCCTCTGAAGGAACACGCGTGCAATTTGGAGGAGGTATCTCAACCCATCGCAACGTTTAAGCCCTCAAAGCTCAACCTTTGGCTGCATCCTAAAACCCTGTCTTGTTTTTAATGTCGATCGTTGTGGTGGGTTGACCCTGGCTAGAGGCC
>NW_010293831.1:0-1776 GCF_000700745.2 Antrostomus carolinensis
CCCAGACCCCTCCTTTGCTTTCTAGGACTTGAGCAGTGGCATGAGCCCTTGCCAGTGAAGACTGAGGCAAAAAAGTCATTGGGCACCTCCTCAGTGTCCCAAGTGACCAGGTCTCCCACTGCCTTCCAGAGAGGGCCCATATTTTCCTTAGTTTTCCTTTCTCCCCAACATACCTATAGAACCTTTTTTTGTTACACTTGACATCTCCGGCCAAATTTAATTCTACTGGAATCATAGAATGGTTTGGGTTGGAAGGGACCTTTAAAGGCCATCTAGTCCAAACCCCCTGCAGTGAGCAGGGACATCTTCAACTCGATCAGGTTGCTCAGAGCCCCATCCAGCCTGACCTTGAATGTTTCCAGGGATGGGGCTTCTACCACCTCTCTGGGCAAGGTGTTCCAGTGTTTCACCACCCTCACTGTAAAAAATTTCTTCCTTACATCAGCTAGTCTGAATCTGCCCTCTTTTAGTTTAAAACCACGACCCCTTGTCATATTGTTACAGGCTCTGCTAAACAGCTAGCTAACATGTCTGGGGATCTGCTGCCTTTCCAAGTCATGTTGCAAGCTTTTTACACTGCTCTTTTCTGACCTCAGAGACATTTTACGCATCTCATAGCTTGAGAAGTTTGACACTGCACTGGTCAGAACTATGTGGCCAGGGAACTGGAGAAGATACTTGGTGATTCCTGCCACTGGTAGGATTGTAAGTCTTTCTGGAAGCACATTAAAGACAGGGTTTGGCTAGATGAGATCTCTAGGTCTTAAAAAGGTGTAGGAGACAAGTCCTGGTGGGATTTTCCAGTGATCTTTCACTCAGTGCACCCCAGTGCTCACATTTACAGAAGGAACATGTTGAGACTGACAAACTGGGGAGAGGCAGCATTTGTGTATTTGCAGTATAGAGGAAATGTAACCTGTGGTGTGATGTAAACAAGCAGGCTAAGGGTAAGACAACCTTTTGGTTTTGTTGTTCTTAGAGCTGCCTGCAGTGAGCAACTTTGTTTCCATCTTATGGACTGCTCAATTCTATCTGAAAATAAATTGAAAACATATAATTGAAGAGCTGGTTGCTGGCTGGGTGAACTCTTTATGCCTGTCACCTCCAAACAAATAATTCAGCTTAAAAAAATAAACGTTAAATGCTCTGGGAAATATTATCATCTCAAAAAAACACATATTCTTTCAGGAACTGGATTTTTTTATAAGAAGGTGTTGAAAATAATTGTGAGCAGAATTTAGATGATGGTCTGATTTGTGGGTGACAGTGAGAATTTGCAGCTGTAGGAATTAAATCCCACAGAGAAAAAATGACACTTACAAAAAGCCTAATCATCTGAAGCAAGGATGTATATAGGGAAGCCAGATAAAGGCTGGCATGAAAATCAGATTTAATGTTTGGTGACATATATAGGCTTCTGTCTTTTTAGGAGAGAAGAGACTAATGAGTGCAATAGCAACTGGTAGCTCACTCTTGGCCATTTTAAAGTATTGTTGAGCTTTGAAGCACTTAAATGAGATTTATGACATCTGAGAGAGTAATGTACAATGGATCCTCTGCTGAGGCTTTACATGCCTGTGGCTTTCACTGGAATATTTCTTTAGTTACATGGTCATCAAATTGTTAATAGAGACAAAATGCTACCCAGTCAAAAGCAAACACTTTAAACTAGCTCAGCTATTGTTGAGAGGTTTATTTGAAAACATATAATTTATCAGTTAGAGACTATTTTGTTTTGGGTGATTTAGCGTCCACAGCATGCTCCCTGATTCAGCA
>NW_010293831.1:1792-6697 GCF_000700745.2 Antrostomus carolinensis
GGAAAAGCTGAGTCTTGAAAGAAACAAATCAGGCAAAGCAGTAGTCTCCATTTTTAAGCAGAAATTACAAATATAGTAGAGGTTAATGTGACCAAGTACTGGATGCTGCTCTGAAATTAAGGAATTTGAGCTAAAGATGTATCTCATCAGAGCTTTGGGATACATTGACAGAATTACACTCTTGGTTCAAGAATTGCCAAATACTTTTCAGTCAAATGTTTAAATTCTCAAGGGCCCTGTTAAACTCTCATAATTTCAAACACTGAAAGTGCACCTTGCAGAGTTGAAGGTGACTTCAATCTGATGAGCATCAGTTCTCTGGCTTCCTTTGATCTAAAAATAGCCTGGCTGGGGCCCCCGGCACCCACCGCAGAACTGCTGCATCTCCCCGCAGCAGCTCTTGCTGGGAGGAGGAAGAGACACAGCAATGCTGGGGGAGAAGGGGCCCTTCTCTCTACCTCATGAGCAGATAAGCCCAGCTTGCAGCTCAGCCCTTCTCCCCTCCATTGGGAAACCCAGCACCTGGTTTAGGTCACATTGGTAGTTGGTGTCAGAAGGTGTTTTTTGTGGCATTGCAAGATTCCAGCTGTGTGTCATGAACAGTCACTTCCCAAAAGAGGGCTAGGATTGTGTCCTGGTTTCAGTTGATTTTCTTAGTAGCTAGAATAGCATTGTGTTTTGTTTTCAGTATGGGATCTGTTATGAAAAGAACGTTGATAATATATTGATGTGTTCACTTGTTACTGAGAAATCAAGGATGTTCCAACTTCCCATGTTTTGCTAGTCTGAAGGTGCACAGGAAACTTGGGGCGACCATCAGCAAACCCAAATTGGCATTTGGATATGCCAATGAGATAATCCATATCACATAATGTCATGTTCAGTATATTAACGAGGGTGGGTCGGAAAGCTCTGGGATCTCTCAGGCTCTCTCTCTCTCTTCTGGGATTGCAGTTTGGGTTTCAGATTGTCTCTGCTTTGGGATTGCTAGCCAGGGACAGGCTGGGCATCGGGTTGGCGCGTGGTGAGCAATTGCCCTGTGCATCACTCATTTGCATATTCCATTATTACTGTTATTATAATTATTATTTTATTTCAATTATTAAATTGCTTTTAACTCAACCTACGAGTTTTCTCACTTTTACTCTTCTGATTCTCTCCCCTGTCCCATTGGGAGAGGGTGAGCAAGTGGCTGTGTGGTGTTTGGCTGCCTGCCAGGTTAAAACCACCATAGGCTGGAACAGAAATACAGAAAGTCTTCTGAAATGATTTTCTGATGTGAATAGATAGGGCTGAGGACAGCCCTTCTCACCAGGAGCTCCCCAAGCCTCCCCCACAGGAACACCCAGGTCCCAGCCAGGCTGTGCAGCCTTGGCAGCAGGTCCCACAGCCATTGCTCTGTCTTCTCCCAGTCCTGGGGAACAGGAACAAGGAGGAGGTAACACAGGGAAGGAGAAATACTTTTCATGGACGCCCGGAGTCAGAGCAAGGTCTCCTACTGTATTTCAGCTCCACACCATTAGGAACTGAGCACACAAAACCTGCAGCATTTGCCAAGTAATGTACATATTGATTTGTGAAAAGACAGCTTCTGAGCTCAGCTGGATTTAACTTCATGCTGAAACCTTACTCCATTGATTTATCTTTGCAGGCTAGAAAATATCAGAGAATTTCCTTAATGATTTTTTTGTTATTACATGTTTTGTGACAAATCTGTTGGCCCCAGTAACAAACCAGGTCACAGATCCTGTAACTTACTGCAGTCAGTCCTCAGTCCCTGCATTTTTTTTCCTGTAGGTAAAATACCCCAACTGATTTCCACTACATGCTATGCCCTGGCAAGGAGATTTCCATGGCCATCAAGTCATCCCGTGGAGGGCTTTTTTTTTAATACACCAGATTTTGTTCTCAGATGACTGTTAAAATAGTTGTTGATGATGGATGTTTGCATTAAAGCAATTTGCAAAGAACACCAGCCCAGCTATCAGTCAGCACATGGGTGCTAGGGCATTGACTTTGATGCTATCCTACCGTGTGAGACTGATGCTTGGGACTGTATTTCCAACATCTGTGAATGTTGTTTTCCTTGACATCTTCAGTGGGTGGAACAGAACATAGCGTAGACTTAGGGAGAGGAAATCAGTACAAAGTAATTTTCCTCCAGCATTGGAGTGCTGCAGCATTCCTTCCTCCTTGTGTCAGCTTCATTCGAAGTGCTGACAAGAAAGAACTTCATTATTGCTCCTTAGATGGCAGCTGTTAATGTTGAAATAAAAAACCATATAAATACCTGTTGTATTTGCTAATGTGGCGCATATGAGTTATGGCAGTAACTCATTTGGTGGTGTGTGCCCTTAGTTGAATGCCAGAGCACAGCACCAGTGCTCTTTCCTCTATTTCTTTCCTGTGAAGTCCTCAAAGGGTTTTTCTTCAGCTTTTTGGTAACTTACGGTAGCACTAATGTTTTTTTCTCTAGTCAAGTGTGTCCTTTTCCTTCCGCCAGTGTTTCTGACAAGACATGTATGTAAGCAGGCAAATTTGCTTCATATATTTGTGCTATGCATTTCAGCCCTGATAATTGATTGACAATTGTGCTAAATATGAGGCTGGCACCATGTCTTAGTCACATCCACTTGCCCTTGGAACCAGGATGTTTCCCTGTCAAGATGTTTATGTCATTGTTCATCATTATGGTATGCTATGTGCTCATTTGCAATTAAATTTATTTTAACATCACAAATTTGATTGTACAGTACAATACTTGGAACAGATAACCAGACTTTTTTTTTTTTTTTAATATGTTTGGATTCTCCCAGAGCGTTATATAAATTAATTACAGTTGATGTTACCAAATTATCTTTGCTCTTAAGCTTTGTTAGTCTTTTAAAAAGAGCAAGCACATCTTCTTCAGGGATTAACTAAAAGTGAAACATTTTTCCTCAAAGCATGAGCATCCCAAGTTATGATTAAATAGAACCAGAGTTCTACAACAAATACTGTTAAAGCCATAAATATAATTCATGCCATATACTACCTGCTTTTGGCTCAGGACTCTGATAAGGCAGAGAAGTTGTGTGCTGCCAGGGCTGCCTGGTCGGGGCTGGCTGCGTTCCTGTGCTTGACCCTCCTGGAAGAGCTGAATTTGGGTCTGGACACTGAGTTGCCTGCTCTGCAGCTGCTGAGGGACAGTTAGTCTATAGGCTTTATCCGCACTTCGAATTAAAAAGCCACAACCTGCTCTGCCTCCCGTGAACACCCATAGCAGAAGTAGGCTCCTGCATGATCCACCAGCGTGCAGAACCCGCTGAGCAGGGTGTCTGTGGACTGCCCTCTCGTGAATGTTATTTAGCCAATTTATTGCATTTGGAGAAATATATGAGTCCTGACGGGGAGAGATGTGAGATCCCTCATCGCTTCTGTTTGACTTGTTGCGGTAGCAAAGAGCTGCAGAAGTTATCTCCAAGCTGAGATGATTGACTAGAAGTGATTTTTCACCAGGTGACATTTGCAATAATTACATGGTGCTTTGCTTGCTCGGGAGGAAATAATCAGCACAACCTTCAAAAGGCTCTGCAGAAAGTGGCTCTTGTAAAAACAATTATTTGAACCTCCTACTATGGTTGCTCCCGCTACAGCTAGGAAATGAGGGGAGTGTACTCTGTGTATGGCAACCGCTCCTGGCTGCTGAAAAGACAAGGAGAGCCAGGCGGGAGAAGTGGTGAGCCCGAGGGAAATCAGATTTCCTTCTGAAATTCTGTGTATTCTCAGCATCTGCTTCTCTCTGCCACGCTGCAGGTGGTGGAAAAATCAAAATGAGTGGCTGAGGGATCAGGTCTATTGCACAGGCTTGGAGCAAGGCTGCGGGTCTGACCCCCCCCTGCTCCAGCTTCTGAAAGAAAGTGTTTTAGGTACCACCTTACCCCGGATTTTATAGCAGCATGTGAGGCAAGTAAATACCTCATATGCTTTCTGCCCTGAGGACAGGAGTTTCCCTGTGCTCCCCTCACGCTGTGCCCCTGACAAACGACCCGTTTGTACCATGGTGAAACTGAGGAGCTTGCTGGGGAGCCAGGGGTGGGCAATCAGTGCAGGGCCAGCATCCCTCATCACGTCCTGGGACACAGCCTGGTCACTGGTGTGCGGCATCCCCACTGCAGCCAGCAGGAAGGAGTTGGACCCACTGTGGGTTCCCTCCCTTCCTCCATGCCAGTGACCCTTAGGTGAGTTTAACCCCTGGGTGCCGTGGGGCAGCCAAGGTTTCCACAGGCTGGGCTGGAGTGGAAGGAGGACTCCCCACAGGCCCTCACAGCCCTGCAGCCTCACGGCACAGCACAGGGCCCTCCTCTGCCCCTGTGGGTGCCTGGCATGCAGGGCAAGGGGCACGCCATGCCAGCCCCTAAATTCAGAGTGTGCAAGTGTCCTCTGCCACTGTGGCTCCTAACGCCAGGCCAGCAGGGCCATCACCGCAGCTCTAACAGGTCAACCACCGGTTTCTGTAGCACAGTGTTACTTTCCTGTACTTTGCTGCAGCATCAAAGCCTTTGCCTTGCAAAGCGAGTGCTGCACAACTGCTTTCCCACAGGTCCCTGCTGCGGCTGCTGTGCTTCTGCAACCCTGGCCGTGAAGCTTTGCTCCATCAGATCTCAGACCCAGGACAAAGCCCCGGGTACGTCTCCTCTCCCTGTGTTTCTGGTGGTCCCAGCTGAAAACAGAGCTTGGGTTGTTCACCGGGGTGTCAGCCTTCTGGGTCACTTGGTTGGGATTTCAACAGGGTGTTGGCTGCCTAAACAACTTGTAAAGAAAGAAATTGTCCCAGCTGGCTTTTAATCCTGCCCACTTATTCTGAACAATGTCCTGAAGCCTGTCGTGCAAATCATTGAATCATAGAATTATAGAATGGTTTGG
>NW_010293832.1:0-570 GCF_000700745.2 Antrostomus carolinensis
GAAGCACAAGCCTTCTTAGGCATTTTGGGCTTCTGGAGAATGCACATTACAAATTACAGTGAGATCGTGAGCCCTCTCTACCAGGTGACCCGAAAGAAAAATGATTTCACATGGGGTCCTGAACAACGACGAGCTTTTGAGCTAATCAAACAGGAGACAGTCCATGCAGTAGCCCTTGGGCCAGTCCGGACAGGACAAGGTGTTAAAAATGTTCTCTACACTGCAGGTGGACACAATGGCCCAACCTGGAGCCTCTGGCAGAAAGCACCAGGGGAGACTCGAGGCCGGCCCCTTGGGTTTTGGAGTCGTGGATACAAAGGATCTGAAGCCCACTATACTCCAACTGAAAAGGAGATATTGGCAGTGTATGAGGGAGTTCGAGCTGCTGCAGAAGTGATGGGTACTGAAGCACAGCTCCTCCTCATGCCCCGATTGCCCATGCTGGGCTGGATGTTAAAAGGGAAGGTCCCCTCTACACACCACACAACCGATGCCACATGGAGTAAGTGGGTCGCACTGATCACACAACGAACTCGAACTGGAAGCCTCAGTCACCCAGGAATTCTGGCA
>NW_010293832.1:1261-2859 GCF_000700745.2 Antrostomus carolinensis
TAGAGATGGGCTCATGGTTGAGGGGTGGACTTAACTATGGACATTATTGCACAAATCATTCATGACTGTGAAACATGTGCTGTCATTAAGCAAGCCAAGAGGTTAAAACCTATTTGGTATGGAGGACGATGGTTAAAATATAAATATGGAGAGGCCTGGCAGGTTGACTATATCACACTTCCACAAACCCGCAGTGGCAAGCGTTATGTGCTCACCAGGGTGGAAGCAACCACCGGGTGGCTGGAGACATATGCTCTGCCCCATGCCACTGCCCGAAACACTATTCTAGGCCTTGAACAGCAAGTTTTGTGGTGACATGGCATCCCAGACAAAATTGAGTCAGACAATGGGACTCATTTCCGAAACAACCTCATAGACACTTGGGCCAAAGAACATGGCATTGAGTGGGTGTACCACATTCCCTATCATGCACCAGCCTCTGGGAAAGTCAAACGATGCAATGGACTGATAAAAACCACACTCAGAGCAATGGGTGGTGGAACTTTCAAACACTGGGACACAAATTTAGCAAAAGCCACCAAGTTAGTCAACACCAGAGGATCTGTCAATCAAGCTGGCCCTGCCCAGTCAAGACTTTTACATACTGTAGAAGGGGATAGGATCCCTGTGGTTCACATTAAAAATACGCTGGGAAAAACAGTCTGGATTATTCCTACCTCAGGTAAAGGTAAACCCATTTGTGGGATTACTTTTGCTCAAGGACCTGGGTGTACTTGGTGGGTGATGCAGGAGGATGGGGAATTCCAACATGTGCCCAAATTTGATGTTAGGTGAAAACAGCTGATGAATTGCATATCACTATTGTTATGGTTGTTGTGTATTATACTAATGGCTACATATTAAGAATTTCCTCAGGTTAATGAAGAAGGAACTCTAATAGAACCAGAGCTGGTGCCCAACAACTTCTTCAAAACCAGCATTTTCAACCTGCAGACCCTGAGCATGGACTGTGCTAGATATGCCAGCTACACGTTACAGATGCAGCATATAACAAAGACTACATACCATCCTCTTGCTGTGTCCAACATCACCTACTCCATTGACTGTGCAAATTCCACATCATCTCTTTTGCCTTGAAAAACTGTCATGACAGACAGAACTCAAGGTAATGGACTAAATGAACTCAATAGACATTTTGAAGGAATGACCGATAAACTAAGGGAATGATATTTGCATGTGTATGTGTATATATATATAAAAAGCTGAGCATGACGTGAATCGTATGGAATAAAGGGTGGATACTGTCCTGGTTTTGCTAGGATAGAGTTGATTTTCTTCTCAGTAGTTAGAAGAGCCATGTTTTCGTTTCAGTTCAGACTTGCTTTGAGAACATTTTTGATAAAAGTACTAATGTTATTAGTTGCTGCTGGAGCTCAAGACCATAATGTTTGGCTGGTTCACAGCTGCATTAGGACTGGAAGGGAGAAGTGCAGTGACTAGCAAAGCCCAGAAGTGGCATTTGGATGTGCCAATGAGATATATATCACGTCATGTTTAGTATATTATCCAGGGCTGACCGGAAAGTGGGGGAGGGGGGATGCACATGTTGTTTTTTTTTCCCTTGAGCTCTCGCTCTT
>NW_010293832.1:2882-3133 GCF_000700745.2 Antrostomus carolinensis
ATTGTGGTTTTGTTTCGAGATTGTTGCTCCTCCAGGATCGTTACCCGGGAATGGACCAGGCTTATCAGCGGGTGGTAAGCAGTTTCACTGGGTTATCACTCATTTGCATATCTTATTACTCTTATCATTATCACTACAATTTTAATATTAGGGGTTTTTTGGTTTGTTTTGGTTTTTTTAAGTTTCCTTTTATTTCTATTACTGGCTGGATGGTCACACTACTGGCTGGATGGTCACACTCAAAGAATTGT
>NW_010293833.1:0-8236 GCF_000700745.2 Antrostomus carolinensis
CCAGCCGCCGCCGGGAGGGAGGGAGGGAGGGAAGGAGGGACGGACGGAGCGAGGGAGGGCGGACAGACAGACAGAGCCGGCCCTGGCGCGGGGGCGGTGCCAGCAGCGCGCCGCTCCCTCCCATAGATACCTCTGCTGACGGGTGGGTTGGGGGGGTTTGATTGTGGTTTTGAGGGTGGTGTTGTTTTTTTCAGAACCAGCGGATTTTTATCTTTATTGTTTACTTATTTATTTATTTAACCTCAAATCCGCCTCTGGAGATTAATTGTACTGTTGTACCTGCTGCTTTTCCACGCTGCAATTTCAGCCCCTTGAAATGAAATCCAGAAACCCTTTGACAACTCAGATCTTGAACATAGAATCGCCCAAATGCTTTTCGTGTTTTTCTGATGATGATTGCTGTCTTTGGATGCCGAAGAAGTGTGTGACTAAGCACCGTAGGGGTTAGCTACGACATGAGGCAACTATTTTAAACACAATGATCATTCTTGGTGTAACATTGAAATTTTGCTGTGGGATGTCTGTAGCAGATACAGCCATTAGATTTAACCTTAGGTCTTGATATTGTGTTAAGCCACATGGGAGGATCACCTTTTCCATTGATTTTACACAAGATTTTAATGGAATACAATACCATATTCACTAAAACATTGAGGAAATCAGTAAAGTGAATACCTATTTTTTTCTCTGATGTAAAAGCTTGTCTGTGCTCACTTCCTACTTAGAAAATAAAAGCTTAGGCTCCCAGTTTAGAAAAATAAAAGAGAAGGTGGATTTTTTGCTGAATCTGTGTGTAAGCATTATGTTAGAAATGTATCTCTCTTTAATGTTACATGCTTAGTAAGGCCTTGGCTCCTTTGCAATGTCCTTGTCATTTGAATCCCTTTTTGCTGGTCCAGCACATCTACTGATTCACCTTTTTTAGCTATGTACCTTTCTTCCTCCTAATTTCCACCTTGGATACTACCTTTATATGCTCCAGCTCTTTTCTAAATACATCAGCAGGTTTTGATGTGCTGTTTCCATCTCATTCCTCCCTTTGCTGTTCCTCAAAGAACAGATGTTAGGCTTTAATAATGCTCAGCCCTGAGCATTTAACCGCGCTGCCTTTTCTTGGTTCCTTGCTTCACATTTTATTTAGGGCTGTGCATGTGTTTTGCAACTCTTTTGTTGCAATTTCCATGCTGAGTCTAAAGATTTTATACCATTTCATGTAGGGTCTTGCTGACTGGCTTCCTCATTTTATTTTTTTTTTTAAATTGTCTTTTTATAGTTTGGTTTTGCATTCCTTTCATTTTCATGACTTTTCCCCATAGGTTAACCCATAGGTAATTAAGTTATCCTTGCAGTTACTTACTTCTTTTTGTTACTTCAAGAATTTGTAAGATTAGTTTTGTATCGCCACATCTATAGGAGTTCTGACTACTCCTGATAATTTATTATCTGCAAAAATATCTGAGCTGTGGAAAACCTAAGTACTGCAGTCTGGGGTGAGACTGCTTTCCCACTTGTCTTTGATGCATGCAGCATTTAGTGACTGGAGAACATCACAGAAAGAGGGCAGGTACAGTGCTGTCTCAGACTGTCCGCCCAGCCTCTGGGAACTGATGATTCAGTGCAGGACTGAGGCAGACGTGGAGCCTTTGTACCTTAAAATTTTTCCAGTGAACATACTAATTGTTTTTTGTTTTTTTTTTTAAACTCATAAACTTTTATCAGCAGTAACACCCAGGGTCTGTAACTTAGTTGCATGTTATGTGCAGAACTACCCTATTTTGATAACTTTGAACCTGCTACTTGCTGATTTTGTCTGTTCCCATCCAGGTCTTGTGTTAGAAGAGAGGAGCACAGTCACTCCCTATTCATCTCCCACAGGGCACCCCAGATTTTGCATCTCTCTCTCTTCTCTGCCTTTCACTCCTGTTGTCCTTTTTCCAGGTTGCAGATTCCTTATCTATTCATCCCTTGGGTGGAAGCTGTTCCATCTCTTTGATCAGCCCTGACATTTTCCTCTCTACTCTTGTTGAATAGAGCAAACTCAGAGATACTGAATTATTATTTCTGTTCTACTGTATGCTGTTTGAAATGGGGTAAAGTGTTCATTGTTCTCCGTGACCCCTTCGTGGCTGCTGGAAAGCTGCAGGAAGGGCAGGGAAGTGTTTGCACGCACATACCTCATTCTGCTTGTCTTCAGACTTCCTGCCTAGATGCTTCCTGCTGTAAGTGGCATAATTTTTGCCCTTCGGACAATAAAGACCTAACTGTATATGGGGACCTGGGAGTGCTTCCAAATTCCCAGGTCTGGCTGTGTTCTCTGGCTGCATCCCATCCTATATTGCGATGAGATCCAGCATGCATCAGCATAATTGCCGTCTTTGCTCTCTTGTTTCCATGGGAGGTAAACCCTGGGCATGTTGCCCATAGAGGAGCTGTGTGGGCTGCTGTAGTATGCACCACAGGTAAGGATTCACTGACCTAAGTAGTAAACTGAAGGATTATGTTTCTGTGCACCGCCGAGGAGGAGACCCTCAACCTTGAGGGCAAAGGGATTTGTAAGGCTTCAATTTTTGGCCCATAATAACAGCATCTTTTAACAAAAGGTACTACAGCAGAACTGAGGAGCAGGGAAGCCTGTAGCAAACATGTGCTTGTAGATGCGAGATGTCTAATAAATAAATCAATAGCATTGAATAAAAGTTAATTTAGAAAAGAATAGAGACCTGCAATATCGTCTGGAGGAATGGAGAAATGGACTACTTGCTTGAAAGGAGCCATGCTAATATGATGACCAAAGCATCAGAAAGTTGGAAATTAATGTTCTGTTAACTTCAGTTGCAATACTCTACAGCAAGTTAAAAAAATCACATTTGTGTGAGTAATTTTAGATGTACAATTTTAGATCTACTTTGTATTTCTTGTGTCTTTTCAGATGTAATGTTCTCAAAAACTTTAAAGCTTTAAACCTCTGGTATATATCAATAACATTTACAGCCAGCTTAATAAAATAAATTAGCATGTGTCGGTTCTTGTAGACATGAGCCTTAAATGTAATCCTAAACCCAAGGGGTCCTAGGATCCTGGGGCAGTTCACATCTAGGTTTATTTTTCAGCAGCTGTGAAATGAGTCTGCGTGTTGTCTTGCTAGTAGAAGAAGAAGCACCTAAAAGAAGTGACTTTAACATGTATTTGCTGTGAAAAATGTTTATTTGCTGTAACTCTACCTCCAAAAAAGTGTTTCATTGAAAAAAGTTTAATATATATTTACATTCACATAAAGACTCCTTAGTTCACAAACAGGCTGCTTGGATTTGTTTTAGAGACAATGGATTTTGTTCTCTCCAGCATTTCTGGTCTCTCCAGTCACTCTTTTTATAGCACAGGTAGAGCACAAACACAGTCAGTGTAAACTTCCTCATGCTTCCTTGTCCATGCATCTCAGCCTTGGCCTGAAAGGTCACTTCTACAAGCACAAGCGGAGCACAGCCTCACCTCCCCACGCTCCTGAGGTTGTCAACGAGGGAAGCACATTAATTAATTAAGGAAGAGCTCTGGTCTTTGTGTTTATTCCCTTCACTGACAGACAGGCAGACGGGCTTTAGCATTTTTGATGACAAACAAAGTGCTGTTCTTAGCATTTCTTGGCTTTTCTTCCTTTTTTTCTTCATTAGCAGGATTCAGGGCTACTTTATTTTGTATTTCCTAGTGCTGAGCAGTTGGCCAAATGCCGGATTCCCTCTCTACCAGGCACACACATATCATCTCCACTGGGTGGTTTTTGTGGTGGTCGCTCTTTCTTATGCTGCTTTTTCCGCTCCACAGCAGTACGCAAGGCCTGAAGAATCAAATCTTTATTGTTCTGGACATTGTAGTAACTTAGGTTCACCAGTTTGTCAAAATTTTCCTCTGAATAACTCAGATTGTTTATGTAATATGGACCACAGGAATTGGCAACATCAACTTCACCCTCTGCCATCTCTGAGGGACTACGTTTCACACCTAAGGGACAAACAATGACTCGGTTATCAGGAAAAAGCTATTGGAGTTTGGGTGTTTCTCAGGCATGGGCACACAGTGGATCACAACCCAAAATTTTCCCTCCACAGACGTTTTATGGCTGGGATATTTGGTTGGCAGCAGGGACTGAGAAGCTCGTGGTAGTGAGGGAAGTAGGGGTTGTCCCGGGTACTCTTGGAAATGCCAAAACAAGTAGAGAAGCTCCTTTTTGAGGATGAGACTCCCTGCTTCCTCCTCTAGCTCTGAGGTGAGCCGTCAGCATGGTCCTCAAGCCCCCTCTCAGTGCTGATGCTCTCCCAGCCCTGGCCCCAGCCTTGCTGTTGTCTCCCAGGCATTGCGGCACCCTACACTTCTAGCCAACATGCAGGTAAATGGCAACTACTCTTTTTCTCTTTCCTCCTGTTCTCCCAGGGCAGACAACTGCAGCAAGGACCTCATGACAGCATGATTTCTTTCCAGGTGATGGCCCTGAACCCACTGCCACTTTCTGTGCCTTCCATCTTTGACTCTACCTCATTTTATTTTCCTCACTACTGTGCTTTCACACCTTCAGAAATAGGCTGCTGAAAATCCATGTGTTTCAGTCATTTAAGCTTTCCAAAAGCACTCCTGCCCTCTCAGTGATCTGACAGGTATTCTTTCACCCAGCACAACGTAACACACTCCCTAGCACAATCTGCTACATCAACTCTTGTTTCCTACTGGGAAGAATTGTCAAAGAGTACAGAAAACAGACCTAAAAACCTAGATTCTAGTATCTAAACTGAAAGACTTCACAGAGCCATTATCTGGACATACCCTGGAAGCAGATGGCACAAATATTTACTCTAATTTCCTTGACCTCCTACTCCTATAAAAAACCTACAGACTTTATGTAACCTCAACAGTGAGAATGAACCTGATATTCTCTGAATCACTAAGATTTGGCAGGGATACTGAAAGAACTTTTCATGCCTATTTCATCATCCTGGAATAATCAACATATGCATCACAGATCCAGGGAAAATAATTAGGCAGGTAGCTCACAATGTCATCTCTGGAAATATTGCATCCATCATATCTTATGATCTGAAGACAAATTAAATTATTTTGATTCATTTGACAGTAGTAACCAGATTCAAAGCTAATGCAGGAGTTTATTTGCAGGCTATCACAGAGAAAATATTCATAGGGACCTCCATAGTAGGTCTCTGGTACAAATACCCAAGATTTACCATAGGAATTGCAAATCTCAAGTTCATGGATGCAAAAGATGTAAAACACATCTCCTCACTTGTTTTTCTAGGACCTTCATATGTCACCTATGCTTCAAAATAATAGCTGATCTCAGTTTGGACCTGGCCATCTGCTCTAGACAGTGACACCGTGAGTGTTTTTTCATTTAGCTGTTGTTTTGGACACACTGTCACTGAGTTGGTGGAAATAGATTTGTACGCTAAACTCAGTAGATTCAGCAGGCACCCTCTGAGCTGAGGGTGTGTTTCAGTGATATACTCAATGCACAGTAGGCAAACTCAGCAAAAGTGAGCCCTCTCTGCCTGCACTCAGAGAGTGTAAGAAGCCCCCTTGGCTGCGTCAGTTTTGGCTTGACACTGCACTGGTGGGACACAGCATATGGGCAGGCTGAACTTATATCTACCTGTTTGTACATAGAACAAACAGGTTCTTGGAAGGTAAAAAGCCAGTTAATCTGTTTAGATTCTGCAGACTCCTAGGCTCCAGTATATGCCTTTGACTGCTAAAGAGCAGCTGAGGCTCCCAGCCCTGGACCAGAGACCTGAAGATGAGATCCATTGCTGTGTGCTAGCCTGTATGCCTGCCATGAGGGCTCAGACATGTCTTTTTCCTTACCCATCATTCCCACAGATGCTACAGGTTTCTAACAGCTGTCATGAAGGAAATAGAGCAGCAACAACCCCCAGATGGGCACCAAAGGTTGATAATACTGTCAGGAATAGGTAACACAGAGAAACACAGGGTAACAAAGGTAGGAAGTATAATGCTTGGTCCCCTATCATCACAGATAAGAGAGCATCAGAGGCAGAAGAATTTTTCCAACAGCCCCCAGTGAGACCATCACATTGGCACGAGGTTGTTACCGTAGCAAAAAATCCACCTCCACAGTCACAGACACCTGCACCACCTGTACCAAAACAGGGCAATGGGCTTTGTGAAAAGTCAGCATCTCTCTTAGGGACAGGACCACGTGTGTTTGGGGGATCTTCTCTAACAACATTAATCTAAAGGTTCTGATTTTCCTAGAAGGGTCTTTCCAAGTCTGACAGATGTACTCCTCCCACCTTTGCAGAGAGAGTTATAAGCAACTGGTACTGCTGGAGTGAAGCAGTCTAAGCCAACTCACACAAAGGATTTCCTCTTTTTTCTCCAGCTGTGGAATAGTCTAACCAGTGCAGGAGTAACCCAGATCAAATATGTCAGTTTTACTCATTTGCTGCTCAGGTTCTAAATTCCCTTTGCTAAAAAAACTGCCCATTCATGTAGTCGAACTAATACTTCAGATGCTGTACAATCTAGATCTGGGCATGGTAGTGAAGCACCACCCATCCCCAGCTTCCAGTCATTTCTGCAGCATCTCTCCTGCCACCGTGGAGGCTGGATCTCAGCTGAGAACTGGCAGCCATTCCAAAAAACTGCATGTGCCAAGCCCTTCCATGTCAGCTCAGCTGAGACTTCACCTGTGGGGGCCCAACAAGGACCCATTCTCTCTTTTTCTGTTTAGTCTCAACTTGCAGCTCCCAGCTGAAAGGGTCAGGTAGCCCAGGCTTGCCTCAATATGCAGATATCATGCAGGTCTTCATATACATCTTTGACATGCCTAATAACACCCCTTTTTAGATTCCCTGATAATTTATGTTGACATATAGCATCTGCATATCATCTGATGTTCACCTGATTTTAGACAGCTGAGTTAGAAAGAACATCCCTGGATTCTGGAAATTGTTGATGGGGTCAGGGGAGGGAAACTCCCTCACAGAGCAGTACAGAGTCTAATTCTCGATTCCTGTTCTAGTTCTTTCTCCTTTTCTCCTTTCTCTAGTTCTTTCTACAAAGGGCAACTACAAAAAACAACCTTTCAGTTATCCAGTCTGTGTTGAGAGCTGGAGTAGAATGTGTGTGGACCTGCATAAATACCCTTAGACTATTTGAATCCTGTTCAAAACCCCAGTTGCATATCTCAAATATGCAGTAACTCAACCCAGAATATCTACAAAGCAAAAGTGTTGTATGATTTTTTTACGACTTGCTTTTTTTTTTTTTTTTAAGAAAAGGAAAACAATTAATACAATTGGGAGAGTAGATTCTGCATTTGTTTTGTTATTAGATTTCATGTACTGTATACAAGCCCAGAACTTTTGATTTTCAGTATACTGTGGGGCTTTGAAATGATTAAAAAATATGTGTTCTTATAGCATGAGTTAGGAATTTTATCATCTGGAGAAAGAGTAACTGAGACTTTTGACACCAACAGAGGTAGTATGGAGTCATGGGATATAGTACCAGGACTTGGAAACCATCTGTTTTGAAGCAACCAGCAATGTTGCTATTGAAACTCTTCCTAAATTTTAATATAGGACTCACTGAAGTAAACAGAAGCTGTCAGCATGGCTCAGTGTTATATTTTCATCACTTTGCTAGTTCGCACTTTTGTTTTTAGTGTTATCTGCTTAACTATAAGCCTGGAAGTGATTTTAAACAATGAAATCCTTAGATTCCCCAGAGCATTCTCTAACAGGAAAGGATGACAAATATGAGAGGAAATAACCCTGATAACTCCTGCCACTGCAGATAAACAGAATATACTTTTCATCAGTAAACTCTACAATCTACCTACGAAAAGTCCCCAGAACAATCTGAAGGGGGTCATATGTGCCAAAGGCTGATCCCAGCTGCTGCTCCACTGTCCAGGAATATTTACATATTTTAAGCTTCTTGATAAAGCAAGGGGAGTCTGAATCTGTGTTTACAGGATGATCTGAAGAACAGATATCACACAGTAAAAAAGAGAAAGAAAGCAGCCACTGCCTCACACTATTAATGTGAGAGGTAGCTGTAAACGTACCAGGTGCTTTGTAGTCCCTGAAGGTGTCATTTACTAGAGGGAAAAATATCACAATAGGTGTTTCTGGGCTCTCCTTGTCACCAACGATGTAGCATTCCTTCAGATGTGGAGTTTCCTGATCATCTGGCACCTTTGTAGGGA
>NW_010293833.1:8268-26098 GCF_000700745.2 Antrostomus carolinensis
GCAAAGTATTCAGAGGCTTCTTTCAGGGGCTGGTTGCCACAATAGGAAAACAAAGCAAAAGAAAACATCAGAACATGTGAGAAGCACCTGGACTGAATTAGACCAAAACCCAATTTCACTGGGCATGTTTGTGGGGTAAAGGCTGAGTTCTGACAGATTATGGCACACACCTAACTTAGGTGTTGTAGACTGTATATGGAGCTAAGATCTGGAAGGCCAGAGTTAAATGGGATGGATCTGGGTCCACATGCCTGTCTTTGAAAATCAAGATCTGGAAGGCCAGAGTTAAATGGGATCTGGGTCCACATGCCTGTCTTTGAAAATCTACGTCCCACATTTGGGTATTAAAAATACTGCCTTTAGAGGACTTTTTATTTTGAATGTATTTAAATTTCCTAAATACAAACTGTACTTGCTTTTATTTGCATATCTGGCCTTCTGCATCAAACCCTTCTATTGTTATGATTGTATTGTCCCCAATGTACATTTTCCCGTGCATAAGAATATGTATAATTGGATTAAGAAGTCTTAGGCAATTTTTAAATACATTTAGCTTCATTCATTCAACATCTGACTGTCTTCAAATCAGTTAAAACATATTTACACATGAGAATGGGCAGATTCAGTTTACTAAACGCTTACTTACTGATGACACTTGTACTGTTCAATAAAGATATGTGACACTGGTAAACTATTAGCTTATTTACACTTCCAGATACTGGGGGGAAAAAAGTTTCTATGAGTAGAGGATCAGCCATTCTGGGAACTCAGTGATGAAACAAAAATATCATTAAAGAAGAATGTATGAGGCTCACCCTTGTCTGGGAACCTGAGCTGTAGTTGAAATGCAAAATGACGTCCACTTTCCTTTCTGGCCTCATAAGGGGTGGGTAACTGGTAGCAAAGGCAAACGCCGTATCAATCAGGATGAGGTAGTCTGTTGCTGCTGTCAGGTGGTTGGGCTGAGAGTCAAGCTCGCAGTCTAGAAAAGAAGCATTGTTTTTTCAGGGATGGTGCTTAATACAAGAGATGTGCTGAGGGAAGTCAATTGTTAACAAAAAGAGAATTCAGCTTTTCTTGGGTCATAGACCTACCTATATAGCTGATAGCTGCAGTTCAGTCATTTCTCAGTTCCTCATCTGACTTCCTCTTTTCACTATTTACTCTGCAATTTCCTTGGCTTTCCTCTAATTAAGAGAGATTAACTTGGGGCTCAGGAAAATAAAGTTAATTCCATCCCCTGTTTTTGCTTGTGACTCTAAGGTTGTTTTTTGTTTGCTTGGGTTTTTTTTTAATATGGAAAAAAAAAAATAACACCTCATTGTCTCAACATACTAGAGATTAAAGATGTTTTGTGCCTCTCACCAAACAGAGAACAGGCATACATCTAGTAAGATACACAGCCAAGGCAGGCACAACCCCTTGTGAATGTATAAAACCTGGTATTAGACTGAGCACTAATTCCCACACGATGTAACAGGCAATGCTGTTACAAAGGTTGTAGCTTACTTATGTGTAAAATGGTAGCATGAATCAGGGCTCTCTCACACATCCCTTGAGAACCAACTGGGCAAGAGACAGCATATGATGACACCAGTGCCATGCCACACGCATGAGGGCTGGCTGATGGGCACATCAGCCGATACACGCTGGTTGACTGATCAGGGTCTTTCTCATCTATCAGTTGCCAGCCTTCATGACATTTTTAAGGACTTATTTTTGAAGCCTCTCCTGTCTAGCTAGTTTCAGCTTTCAGTAACAAACAGTTTCAGATGCTATCAGAGGACGGGAACAGAACAAAAAGGCGGTCAGCTTGATAATCTTTTAAGCATTGTTTCACTTTCACAAGGATGGTTTAAAATGTAACTAAAGCCAGGGTGCTATTACTGTACCTTTCCATTTGGAAAACTTGCTCTCTAAGTAATTGTTGTTCATCTGGAAGCCCTTCAGGAAGTTTGGGATTTCTGAAGCTGCTGGACGTAACATGGCAACATCTCGGAAAATGTCTGCAAAGCTGTCAGTAGGACAAACCACTCGAGTATCCAGCACATTTGGTCTTGCAGGGAATAGGCTTTCATCATCTGCAGAAGAAAGAATAACAGTTCTTGTATGTGGTATTATTGTTGGGGTTAATCTGTGCAATCATAATTCGTTTTAATATGTTTGGCAAAACTGTGACTTCTTTCTCTTTTTTTTTCCAGGACCTCCACAAATCTCAGTTTTTCAGCTAGGCTTTGAAAAAATCCCTTTCTTCTTCTCAGGCCACGGTGGTAAAGGCCTTGTTTGTACTGTAATTAATCCATCTCATGTACTATATTTTCCTTTGCTTTTCTATCATTTTATCCACTACAATATCCTGCACTTATCCTGTCTTCCTTTGCTACTCCATGTTACAGTTTATCTCTCAGCCACACACATAAAAAAGCCACACAATCACAATTTCTTGGCCACACAAACATAATTAATGTTCCTTGCTAGCAAATGCAGGCTCCTTGTTTTAACAACCAGAAACTATCCCCTACAAGTGGAAGAAGATTAAATAAATCACCCTTTTTGCTACATTTCTCTTCCTTCTCATCTTTTTTCTCTGTAGTACGTCTGTCTTGTTTGTTTCTCCTTGAAATCCCACCCTGCAGATCTTTCTTAATTTAGTAGCATATTTTGCAAAACTCATCTTTAGGACTAGTTTGGAATGACTTCCAATAGTATTGAAGTTTGTATGTGCAAGTTGTAGACTCCAGAGAAGCAGAGATGGTGATTGCTCTTGTTTCAGTGAAGCCTCATGCCGAACCCCAATTTCCAAGAGAGGAACCGGAAGACTGGCCTCCAGCCTCTCCTAGTCCACAGGGATATTTTTCTCCAGTTTTACCCTTGTGCTCTGAAAGTGGCTTATATGAGGACCATTCTCTCTTATTTTTCTTGTGACAGGTCCCATGGATTCTTTTCTCACACAACTGAAACGATAGCCATACAGCAATACATGGCATGAATTTCCTACTGGTTTCCATGTGGATTTACAGGCAGCCCTGAAAAGGAAATTCTGAAATGGCTTTGGAAAATTCATTGGCAGAATAGCAGCACAGAGGATAAAAGAAAGCAAAAAAAGGAAAGAAAGAAAAGGAGACAATAATATGACATAATGGCATAAGAATAACCCACCTATGTCAGTAACTTTGTCTCGGGTCCATTTATGCCAGAAGTCCTCTGAATGAACAGATATATACCAAGCATCCATAAGATTCAAGGAAAATACGCTGCTCCAGATCCCTGTGGCATAGGATATATTTGACAGAAAATAAACCAGTAAAGGCCTGAAAGCATTTTCATTCATAATGACCTTTAGTACCTTCTGCATTCTCCAGCAAAATCTATTCATTATCTTAATGCAAAAATAAAAGGGAATGTATTTATGAATTGGTATATGAATCCATAATGTATACAGAGAATCTAATTTATTGAGATATATGAAGGGGGCTGGCAGTATTTTCAGTATAGCTGCCAACACATTCATTTTGGTTATGTGGCAAATAGCATTTTGTCAAGTACATCTTTAATACTTTCCACCTGTTCTCAACATTTCTTATTCTTTAGCTTCCCAGCATTTGTAATTCTAGAGGTTTTATTTATTTCTAGCATAGTTACAAGTATGCAGTTATCATGCAGAACTGTAAACGACAAAACATTCAGGATTCATAACTAATGTCCCTTAGAATGAGGAAGCTGACTTAAAAGTTTTGAAAATAGAAAGCATAAAGGTATGAGTCTTTTGATTTGTCTTCTGATTTTTGAGAGTTTAAGGCATATCTGGGCTACATCAGGTGATTGCCTGACCCAGCAACACCAGCCTGCAGTCAGAGGGATGGGCTTGGCTGCACAGGAAAGAGCTACAGGACCTATGTAGCTGGCTACACATAGGTCTCCCTGCTCTATTCAGGGGCTTGAGTGCCAAGGAATTTGCTGAAAACTTTTCAAATAACTGTGTCCCTAAGGTAAAACTCCCTGAATGAGGGGACTTTGGGTCATTGGCAGGGAACAGGGACACAAATGTCCTGGCATCGCTCTAGAGAAGGGAAGAAGAAGATGCCAAGGTGGGAAGTGTAGGAAGGGGCTTGGTGACCTGCTGGTGTTTCTGACCACAGAAGAGGAGACCTGGGTACCTTGTTTGCTATTGCAGCTGGAGACAGGGAGATTCCGACTGCTTCCTTACACCTCACCACTAGCTGTAGTGAAATCTCCATACAGACAAATAGTGTTAACTTCTCAAAAAACCCCTGAAACTTCCTTTCTGCAATTGGTGGAAGTAGGAAGAACAATGAGGCAAGAGATTTCTTTCGCAAAGGGAAAAAAAGATTTCCTTACTGCTTTTGCTGTTCTTATGCAAGAAGGAAAAAAGGTAAATTTTATGACCTATTTGCACTTCAAAATGGAAGTGTTATGCTGGAGGATTAATCAGGGTTAGCTGCAGCAGGAACATTGTAGATAAAAGGCTGTATTTTAGAGACTCAGGTTGCAGAACAGACTGGTGATTTAACTTAGTGTCAACATTACACAACTTCTGTTGCTTACAAAGACATAGAAGTATAGCGAAGGCCTCATGCCAGTGAGCATAACCACATACGAAATCAAATAAATCTCTTTAGCTGAATACAATTGCAGAGAAAATAAAAAATCCTGCAGATAGTGACCTGTTATCAGTTCTAATATTTTACCAAGTACTGCTCCTGGCAGATGAAAAATGTACTGACTAACTGCTTCATTTCAGAAGAGGGGTTTGCGCAGGAGTGGATTATATTATATTACATTACATTTCCAGAGAGCAACAAATCACCTTCCAAAAAGCAGATTCTGGATTCTGGGATTTTCTTCATCAGGCGACCCATGAAGAACTCACTACCAAAATCTTCTGCACGAATGAAGGCGCCGTATTTTGGGAATCCTACCTCGTATGGGGTGAATTCCACCCATTCTGAAAGAAAAAGCACAAGACAGACTGATTGCAGTGGGAGAGGCACAAATTAATTGAATAAAACATATGGTATTGGCCAGGTTAAGGCAAACTTGGTTTTGACTAATACATTTTGCAAACAGACATTTAATCACTGTACATTTCACGGTGTTGAACATGAAGAGAGAATTGTCCTGTTATGTCTAAATTTCTCTACAAACTTTAGATTTCTGAGGTAAATTAGCTGGTAATTTTGTGATAATGTCCTCCATCATCCTGCTTTTGATCCTGAATACAGCTGGATGTACCAAGACGTTCAAAAATTTAAATATTAAAATTGTACTCTTAGGTGGATTGGTCCTTTAGAGAATTTGCGCATTGAACTGATTTCCTTACCTAGTCCCAAATTGACCCCTATTGGGATTGAACATGAAGTGCAATTCTGGAGTAGTATTACCTCTAAAATCCTGGTCGCTGATTTTATCCTTCACGTTGAGGGAGAGGTAGATGGGCAGGGGGTTCTGACCCTGATTTAGTGCCTGCTGCTGATCTGTGAGTTTATGGGAGTCCTCCTGTTTTGAAGAAGGACAGTAGCTGAGGACAGTTAGATGACACAGTGAGCCTCCCACTTCATCTAAGCCTAGCTGCTGACAGAACAGTGGTTACCAGACTCCAGCTAGGATGTTTCCCACCAGTTTAGTTCAGAGAGGTGCTATCATCCCTATCTTTGACCCTGCCCAGTCCCAGAACTTCAGCACACAGATAGTCCCAAGTTAAGTTCCTATGCTGAAAAAAATCTGATATTTCAATGATAGAAAGAAATTATTGTTATTCACATTATTTATTTCAGAAAAATGTCTGGAAATATTTGAAAAGAACTTTTGGCATGAAATATGTAAATCAGAAAGAGTAAGCCCTGCCCTGACTGCCCAGAAAATAATCTCTTCCTCAGACCTGTGACAGAGCCAAGCCTCAGACAGAGTTAATGTTCAGTGAGCCTTGAGCCTTGCTGCTTCTGCTGTGGAGCATCTTGGACAGTCAGGCAGTGTGGAAAGGGCAGGACAGTTGGGGAGCTGTGCTAGGGCTTGGGAGGGTGCTGAGCTCCAATCCCTTGGAAGGAGAGGTGCAGGTCAGTCCAGGGGACAGGGCTGTGGCCCTGCAGGGACACTCACAGCTCCCTGCTGAGCCACCCCTAGGGAGTCTCTCGCACTGTGCTGTGCTCAGGCAGCAGAAATGTGGATTTGCATGGAGTTATTTGTATTACAAGGGGAATGATTTATCTTTCTTAAGTATAAATGGCCTATTGGGACAGAAATATTAATGAATACTAAAACAGAACCTGAACATGGCCTTTTAGTGGGAGAGTTTATAGGGTGACATAATCCCATTGACAACTCAGAGATACTGTCTTTGGGTTTGGGTTTGTGATTTTTCTTTACTTTGTCACACTGTGTAGCTCTTTTAAAAGAACAGCAGGATTTTCATTTAAATATTTACATGTGAATTAATTTTAAAGTTGTTCACACTCTAAGTTTCCTCTTGTTTATCTTTATTCCCACCCTTTCTGTACCAGGCATGATGTAAGATCTAAATAACACAGCCAACAAACACAAAGAATGATACCACCAAAGCACATGCTTTAGGCATCTATCTAGAAAACAAACGAACAAGCAAAAAAAAATCACTTTTCTGTAAGGGTGGTCAAACATTGGCATATGTTGCCCAGAGAAGTTGTGGAGTCTTCACCTGTAGAGATATTTAAAAGCCCATGGTTCAGGGCACCCAGCTCTACCTGACCCTGCTTGAGCAAAGCTGTTGGATGAGATGACCTCCAGAGGTCCCGTCCCTTCCAGTCTCAACCATTTTTTTATTTACTTACTTCTATTTTCACTAAATACGCAAATCTGAAGAGAAAGGTGCTGCTTTTGTACCTTTTCATGTAACATAGTTTCGATGATGAGTCCCCACAGATCTGTGAAACATATCTGATGCCCTTCTTGTTTCCTCTGGTACAACTCTTTCAAATAGTATTTCAGACGATTGGGGGCAAAACAAGCTAAGAACTTATTTTTGAGCACATGCTTTCGGGTATCATTGAGTGTTTCCTTAAGATCCTTTTGAGACCAATCAGGATCTTCATACAAGTTTGACATGGTCCTAAAAAAGAAAAGAAAATAAATACAAGGAAAATGTGAGTTCTGAAGCAGAGCTTTGGGAAGTTATTACGCTTTGATTTACATGAAAAGCACATGTGTGTATGGTACCATCCACATGTTTAATCAGGACTGAATTAATTCCAAATGCTAGCAAATACCCACCAAAGGAAACAAGAAAAAGCCACAGCAGAGAAAGAAAGTCCTTTCTTGATAGTAAAGATACAACTCCTCAGGTCACTTCTTGACATCACATATAGAAGATTCCTATGAAGACTTGCTTATCTTGGTCTTACCATGTTGTGCCAGATAAACCAGTGATGTACGAGACGCAGTCCAAGACATTCAGTTCCTGCACACTGAGAAGGTGAGCGTACATGGCCGTCAGAGCTCTGGTTCCACCACCTGTGGTCATGATTGCCACCACAGGTACCTGTTCAATCCCAAAATACATGCATTTAGTGACATGGTCTGAGAAGGGAGAGAGACATCGTTGATTAGAAAAGAGAAAGTTACAGAGCTGATGAAGTAATAAAGGTGCTGTATGCTACCAGGCTGCAAGGAGAAGAAAAACTTGAATTAATAATGGGGCACAGAAGGAGTAAGAACTACATTATGTTTCCTCTACCAAGCAGAGGACATTAGGACATGAAATCTGTCATCTCAAACATCGCATTTTCACTGCTCTGTTGCAAAACCAATAACACAGACCATCAAAAAACTAGAGGGAATGGTACCTCCTGCCATCTGAACCAGACTATTATCAGATGCAATAGACTGGAAAACATAGGTGCTGTCTCACAGTTTCCATGCGAGTAGCAACAACCTCTGTGCTACTGAAGTTTGCTAAAGCTGATTTCTACTGGTGTATAGTTATTTCGCAGGCCATACTAGATGTATCAAGACTGATGGGTTTAAGAGCACAAACCAGTTCAGATCCCCTGCAACAAGAGGCTCGTGACACCATCCCCTTTCACAGTTGCTGAAGGGAAAGAAAAACTATTCTTTACCTACCACGTATGTACAAACAATAGCAGGTATGCAAGTGAGCTGCAACTACTTCCTTCCGTGATGATACAGAAATCCAGGGTCTGGTAGTCTTAGAAGAAGGATTATTCCATAAATTTTAATTAGCTCCATTAACAGTAAAGATAGATAGAAGGCAATGGGGTGAGTTTCTATCTTGTGCAAATCATCGGGAGACTCTAGGGAGATTGTTCTGCACACGGGTGCCTGTGCATCTGAGGGGAAGGAAATGGCCCACAGCTTAGTGCTGGCATTTAAAGGCAAGGACTTGTGTATGAAAGGTCCAGCTGTGCAAAAAACCTGGTGCGCTCAGTTTAGGGCAAAACGAGGAAGATTTTTCATCTCTGCATCTAAATTCAGGTTTCACACTGCAGTTGTGGGAGTATAATTAAAAAAGAGAAACCTGATTTTTGTCCTACCTTGGATCCTCTGTTATCATTCCCATTTGCCAAGCAAGTGCATGCTCTAGCTGCAGCAGATGAAGTCAGACTGGCAGCATCCTGTGCTCACACAATGGGAGTGGAGCCTAAATGCTGGCACAAAAGGCACAACAAAATAAAGTCCAGTTTGAACCATGGGGGAAAGAAGTGCTGAATCAATGGTTTAGATCTGGCTGAGATGACTGTGAGGCCTAAAAGAAGCTTTAGCTTTGGTCCTGAGAGCACCTAACCTTTCTCTGCATTGTTGTGCAGGCTGCTACTCAACACAAAGCTCAATCCTGTAGCAACAGGGCTATGGGTTTTTATTAATGTTCCCCGTGAGTGCTCATTTTTCCCTAGAATAGAGAAAATAAGTCAGACATAGCTTGCACAAAAAAGTTTACACTGTTTCCAGGAAAATGAGAATTGCTACATTTTGACACTCAGCTGTGGAAAAAGCAGAGAATAATGATGTCTCAGATACCTCATCCTCCTGCAAGTCCTCCTCCAGCTGAAGAATGTCCTTCAGAGCGGCCGCAACCACCTTCTTCCTCTTGCGAATGAAATCCTGTTCCTGGACACACAAGTCAAACCCCAGGCGTACGTCTAGGTCTTCCTGGCTGGAACAGAGGATCAGGTATCTCACATCACATTTATAGTCAGCATTTTAATTGCTTCTACTTAATAAATAGATGTGCCTTCACCATTTAGGATCATATAAAGCAAAGCAGGAAGAGATGAGATGAAATGTTTTAGTTTGTTCCTGGAGAACAACAGTACATTTTCCTTTGGACTGACAGGGTTGTGGGGTTTTTTTGGTTTGGTTTGGTTTGGTTTTTTTTCTCCTTGATGAAGATGCCTGAAATGAAATATAGCTACAAATGACAGAATTGTTCCCTTTCAGACACAAAGCCAAAAGCCTGCAGAGGGCAATGTTTTGAAGGTGGCTTTTAAACGCACCTTCAAAAGTGGAGCAAACTTCCACTGATACCTGCAAATCGTGTACTGAATTTGTGGACTTTCATGTTTGGATGCTTTTTTGTGTGTGTGGGTGTATATAGTAATTTATGGCTATTTATAAGCACTACAGTTGCAGTTTGGAAGCTGCTGTGAAAATATTTCTTGGATGTGGTAAGGAAGAAGTTTTTAAAAGAAGGCTGTAAACTCTGTGTGTATCTCATAGCATATTTACTGAAAATAAACAGCACAATAGAAGATGAACCTCCTTTTGTAAGGGGAGAGAACTTCCTATGCAATGTGACATATTCATCTTACAAATTTTATTAAGGCCTTAACCATATCTCAAAATGCACAATACATTGCATTGGTTTAGAAATAAACAATCATCTGGTTGAGTTAATTTGCATTTGTCTCTTTGAGTAGACATAAAAAACAAATGCAAGTACATTTATTATTTCTTTTTTTTCATATCCTAGAGTGACCAGGCAATCTGACTTTAGTCTTCTTTTTTTCCCCTGAAAGTTTTCTTTCAATTAGTTTTGAAATGCTGCTTTTATTTAAAATCTGCATTTGGCAATAATTTAAGGAGGCATCAAAGAGTGTCTACAGTGGCCTTTAGCACATAATTTTGATTGCAGCAAAATATCAATAGAATATTGGGATGTTCTTTATAAAACTTTTTCTTAACTCACTGTATAGTCCCATTACATAAACTCACAGTAACTGAAAATCTCTGTATTGTGTACCAAGTCCGTTTTATTTTATAGTCTGAGATGAGGATGAGCCAGCATTCAGGATGCAGGCAGTAAGAAAGGGATAGGAACTTGATTGACAACTATCCAAATTCAAAGAACCAAGGGAGAAAACACAGAAGGAAGATAAAGAAGATATCTTACCATTTTTTCACCCTAAGGTGCAAATCAAATTTTCTGTGCTGAAAATTAAAAAGGTAAAATTGAAAAATGTGATATTTTGTTTAAAACAGTCCTTTTCTTCCACTCAGAATGAGACATAGCTCTTTTGGGTCAACATTTCATCTATAAAGCTCTGAATTTCAGTACACTGAGATCGGGAGATAGACTCTCCTCTCAATGTTTAATTAGTATCTAGAGATGTGCAACAATTAATAACTTAAGACTCGGTTATTGTCATCTGCAGTTTGCACGTTGTCTCTGTTGTGAAATGCAGGTGTAGCTTGCACTGGAGCTACTTAGCTACAGAAATAAATAGCAGAAGAGCTGCAGTGCTACACCTCATCTCCCTGGAAGGGTCGACCATTAAACACAGGTCTTGAAAATAAAGTTTCTCACACAACAATGAGAGATACAAGGGGAAACCAAAGAGGCTGAGCACCCCATAAGTGTGGCAGGCTACAGCCTCACCCCTCTGTCCCAGTGGCACCCAGTGACCTCCAGCCTGCCTAAGGACTTGGACAATATGATGAGCATGACCAACAGCTTAGACATTTGTCTTCTTCCCTCTTCTCCCCTGAATTTCCCTTTTGCTCCATCCAAATTGTTTCCTTCATTATGCATCACCCTAGATTCAAGGGAGGCTGGAAAACAACTGGCTCTGTACCAAGAGAAGTGGTCTTTTGTCTCTGCTTCTTGGGAACAAGACACAATTTTTAAAAGCTTGCAAAGGATTCCCGTGGCCAGCAGACACTTACCTCACCGACCACTTCCCGCTCAGAGGGGAGCGACTTCAGAGGGAGAGTCAGGGGGACACTGCTGCTCCTTTTTGCTCCACATGACATGCAAACACACTGAAACGGAGCACGGAGTGCCTTTTGGTTAAGACAGAAATGTTCTCCTCTTGCTGCCTACTCACACATAAAGGTCAGATCACAGGACTGTCTGTGTTGTCTACCATGTTCTGGGGTAACGTACAAAGGTGGGAAGCCTCCTCTTCTTTGCGAGTACAACATCCAGAGAGGGTTGCTTGTATCTGGCATAGTGGAAGAAAGTGGGATCTGGGAGAGGGAAGCGGCAGTCACAGCTCACTGAAACTCTCTGCATTTCTTCAAAGGATCCTCTCACTGTAAATGTTAGCTGATTCTCTAAAACAGTGAGATAAAATGCACACAAAAAGTTACTTCTAATTGCAAAAAAACAGGAGAGGGAAAAAAGAAGCAAAAGGTAACCTTGAACAAACCCCTCCTCCTCTTCTTTTGTGTTTGGAAAGCTGTCTTCTGAAAGTGATCCAAGACCCAAACATTACAGGGGGTTGTATCTTTATAATGGGCTGAACAAGAAGCCGAATGGACATGTGATGTGAATGGTACTGAATTTTAGATTGCTGCATTTCTATTGCTGTTGCATCATGACACAGTGAATGCAATCAGGTACTTTGCATTGTAAATTATACTCATCCATCATCATCATAATGAGCAACAGAACTTCTCAGTCTGCTAAAATAAGATCTGACTCTGCAGCAGTTGACCCTATTTATATGAAGAGATCAGCTAATCCTGCCAGAGTGTTATGCATGCTCTGAGATTGCCTACCAGATACAGCCCTTCAGGGAATGTGGGCAGAGGAACTTCTAGATTCTGGATCTTGATCAGGGTCAGGCAGGAGTCAACTGCTGAGCACTAACCCCTGTAAAAAATGAGGTGTTTCTATGCATATACAGAAGCTGAACTGTCAGAGATCCTGAAGAAAGTTAAGGCCATGGACTATTGCGCCTGAGGAAGTAAGCTTCTTCAGGATTTAGCAGTACTACAGCAGAGGCATACCTTCTGTACAAGCATCTGATGTTGTTTCTAGTGTGGCACAAGGCTCCCCATGAAGTCAAAGTCCTGAACCTACACCTGCTGCAGAATGAGTGGCATTCCCTACTGCAAAGTTTTTACAGATCGCCTTAGATGTGGTCAATTAAAGCCTTAGTTTTTGAGTGATGCAATTTCTAGGTATTATTAGAGAGGGTAAAATCACTGATACTCAGTTAAAGAATTAATAAGCTTACCTGAAAAATGCTTCTTTTTCATCTTGCTGTCCAAGTGAACTTCCAAGCAGGCTACTTCACGACACTAGAATAGATGTGACAGGGACAGAGAATTAGATTACTCATCCAGCCATCTCACCACCAGTGTTGGCAGATGTTAGAAGGGCCATTGTAAGAAGGGTCACTGCCTGAATGTGGGGGCCAACTGTGTTGGAGGCCTCTGCCAGAACCATTGAAAGTGAGAACTAACTTCATTGTCATGTGGAAAGATGGTGCTATGCTAAACAGATTGTAATTTTCAATGGATGCAGGCAAAACAAGGGAAAATGAGAACAGTCTGAAGGCTCCTCTAAGATCATGCTGGCATCCTCAAAGACAAAGCTCCTAAGAGAGAAAGTATCCCTAAAGGATGAAGACTTGCAAAGTTTCCCTCACTGCCATCATAGTTAGGAATGACAAGGAATGTCGTGAGATGTAAGAGAACAAAACAAATAATATTTTACCACTATTGCTCCATTTGTGATGATGGTTTCAGGAGGACCCCGGCTAGAAAACAAGAACAAGTAATATGTATTTTATAAACAATATAATCTGGATACTGTCCTGAACAGGACATATTTATCTCTCTTCATTTTTCAAAATTTTCTCCTCCTTCCTATTGTTTGTAGAGGCGTGCTCCCTTTCACTAGATGCCACATAACTATCTAGCAGAAATTATTCAATTGCAATAAAGCACCTGGAAAGTGCTTGTAACAACCTTAATAACACAGATGTGTCTCACATTGGGTAGCAACACTCTCTTCAGCCATGAGCTGCCCACAGAATCCTCTCCAGAAAATCTATGGATTTACTGCAGTGGGATTTACGAGCCTCAGAAAACCAACTCTGAACTATATAAGTAATATATAAATTTTAAGAGAAGGTCACAGAATTAAAAATTCTGAACTTATTTTCCACATCATGGCATTTTCCTTTCTTACAATGATTTGCTGAGGCACACATTAAGTTTAGAAAAAGGGTGAATCTGGCTATTTAGAAGATACTGAGTGTACAGAAGTTTTCCCTGCATTAATGCACCACTCCAAGCTGCTGCTCCCATAATAAAGGGGTTTTACTCACATGCTCTCCAACACAAACTCAACTTCCAGCTCCTCCCTCATCTGAAAAAAAAAACCAAACAAAAAAACCCAGTCTGAATTAGCATGTGCAGCTGAATTAGCATGTGCAGAGGTTTCCAGTAACCTTCTTTTTTTGAAAGCACAGTTCCCTTTACACTTTAATAAGTAACAATATTCTGTTTCATGCTTCCTATTGTCAGCATTAGGGGACAGAAGGAGCTTTTTCTTCCCCAAGGAAAATGAGATCTCAATTGTACTAGCTGAACAAAGAGGTTTTGGTGCTTACAAGTCTCCCTAGTAAACCTTTATTTTTAACACTTTTTTTTCCCTGCCAGCTTCCATGTGCTGAACACAATATGCTAAGACTTAGTGTTTAGCAAAATATTGTGGAAACAGGGTGTTTCCCTGTCCTTGTATCATTTTCTTTTTAGAATCTTTGTGAGGATTAGACAAACTCTGTTTTTTTCTGTCAGATTATTAAAAGTGCAAAGCTTCTCTGAAATTGCCTCTGTGCTGGGGTTTAAGAATTTGGCCATAATCAGTGTCAGAGGAAACCAACAGGAATTTGAGAAGGCCATCCATTTTGTCACTGATCAAAATTTTAATAAATTTTGTTACATTTTTACTACCAAGCTGGTCCTGGTGGTAAGAGACAGCACACCTCTTTAATCAGATGGGAGAGAATGGACGTCAAGACATATTGAATGTCTGACTGAGCTCTTACCTGTGGATTTAGTGCGAATGCCATAAACAGTCTCTCCCCAAAGGGGATTTTAGCTACATCAAAAAGCACAATTGCATGGTCATCATCATGAATTATGTCATCATCAGAAACAGTAATTTCCAGAATATTCTGGGAAAAGAAACGAAAAATGTCTAATTTGTTAGCATGTACTCAGGAAGTATGACATTGTGCAGCTTTTTCAGGTTCAGTGCCTACTTTACAGAGAGGAAATAGAAAAGTATGGATGACAAAGTGCCACAAGGAAGAGTAAGAAAATGAGTGTCAACTCCTTTATAAGAAACAGTTTCTAGTCTTGTCAATTAAGGCAGAACTAAGATTTCTCTTAGGTCACCTTTTATGCTTTTAAGTAGCTCTCACTAAAAATGCAATATTTTAGGAAGGAATATGGATAGCTAGAAGTCCTATATTGCCCCTTATGAACAGTGGCAATAGAGGTAACTTCATATCAATAACCACATTTCTATGTCTTTGGGCTTTTCACTTTCAGCTATCTGCACATAGGTATTTAAGCGCAGTGTAATTATCAGCAGCAAACTGAGTAAAGATCTTCACCATACTAGAATCTAGCAGTTTCCTGGCACTGTTATGCTATTTTTTAATGTCCTCTCATGGAAAGATATGTTTTTTCTGTTATCATGATGCTTTATATTTTAATTTCATAGCTTCTCTGTGATGTTACCCTGTCATTGGTCCCATCAGCCTTCTCCAAGGAGGTCAAGCTCACATTACCCATGCATAAATAGTAACTATCTGTTAGAAGAGAAGTGGATTCCAGCAAAAGTCAAAATTGTTTTTCTCCAACTTGCTAGGTGAATTTTAAGTAGACTCAGAAAGACATTAGAAGACATGACATCCTGTTTTGGCCTAAACTGAAAGGAGCTGCACAGAGATGAGATGAAGAAGAGAGTTTTTGGTTTGTGTACCTTGACTTGTCTCTGTATCCGGAAGTAGAAAGTTTCATTCCACACAGGATTTCTGCAGTTTTTGATGGTTTTGGTGTGGAATTTTTCATCTGAAGCAGTTGGCAACCAGAGGCTCACATAGCAATCAGATTGGCTTACTATAGAAACACAGGCACAAAATATCTGGCAGTGGAAGCACAACACAAAAAGTGGAGGCATGGAAATTCTATGTAGCTGTAGCTTGAAAATGGATGAGAGATAGACAGTTCTTTCTGATATACTTCAGCCAGATCAGGAAGATAGAAATCACACAGCTGGATAAAATGAATTAGTTGTTCATCAAAGCACTATATTTGATAAGCAGTGTGTTCAAATAACTATGCACAATCCTACAGGTTTTAAAAAAATACAGTCCTAGCCAGTGGATAGAACAGTATGTATAGTCAGGATTCTCACACCATCCCTTATCAACATTTTTTTCAGCTCTCTGCACATTTGGCATGAACAGAAACTGAGACCAATGCAGCAGAGAATGAGCCTCAGACCCTGAGAGAGATTCAGCGTAAATTGTCTTTAGGGCGCTTTAGCTTTGTGAGAAATCTTAAAAGAATCAGGTTTGAGTCTGGTTCAAATAATAAATGTCTGGCATACCTGGTTATTAACCCTTCATGTTGGAAAATTAATTATTCCAGCTACCTAGCGCATTGTGCCCTTAGGTGGGGTAGGAAGGGAGAGGCCTACCAGCAGGTCTAATTGCTTCTTCAGGAGATCAATAGCTAGCTGGAGCCTTTTTCTAGTATTTTGCTGATGCCTGAAAGACCTGGAAGCTATTTCCTACTCCACATCTCTTGCCAGGGAAAATGAAGAGGCAGAAAAGATCTAGATCTTGCCAATGAAGAGAGCAAGTCTGCACTTACTATAAAGGATCATCTGCCATAGATCATGAACCAAGCAAACACCAAAGAGATTCTCAGACCTTGGTCAGGAACTTTGCCAGAGGCAACTGGAAGGGCTGATCCATCCTGTTGTGTAAACACAGGCTTTGGTGAGAAAAGAGAAGGGGAGAAGGTTGGTCCTGAGGCAGTCAGTAGAGATAACCGCCTTATGAGTAGAGAGACAAACACTTACTATCTGTAAGCATGGCACAGGTCTTGAGTCAGTTCCTCAGGGTTAAAAGAGAGTTCATTCTGATATCTTTACTCAGGATGTCAGATATATTGCTTTGGGTTATTTTGCCTAAATATAAGATGTTGCCTGAAATCCAGAGGCCTGGTGACTGGGAGATCTCTGGAGGACAATGCCTGTCAGGCAGAGATATTTCCAGGTAACTCCACACTGAATCTGAAGGAATTTCTTAACACTGCTGGGAGTTTTCCCTCACAAAAGATGTAGGCTGTCTTTCTGGCTTTGAAATTATTTCCACGGGCAATGTTTCAGCAGCTCAGATTTTTACATAATCGAAGTGACAGGATAATGCATTGACTTTAGCAATTACCAGTGTAAGATTCAGTTTACAACGTGTGGTAGGGCTGTGATGACTGATCTGTCTAATAACTGAAACATCTCCCCTCACTGTGCTGTCTGACGGCCTGCCGAGCTGTGACTTACTCATCCTGATAACTGGTAGCACTGGCTCTGATCTACAGAATTTCTCAAGAGCACATAGGAAGCCTGTACAAAAGCCAAGAACCAAATGTGGCTTCAGGCCATTTAGACCATCCCTCCTCTCATTAACACACATATCACTGCAGATCTCGAGTGTTCTGAAAACGTGAGTCCAGCGTTCCCAAAATCACCACCGTGGCTCAGATGGGAAGTATTTCAGAAATGGCAAACTGATCTGAGACATAATTCTTTCCTTTTTGGTTTCTGGCCACTGTAGGGTGCAGGAAGGACACATTTCTATATTTTTGCTCTAGTTGCAAAGGCCAATTATTTTCTTTTCCTTTCTTTTTCTTCTAAATGAAAACCAAGATGCTCCATCCTTTTTTAAATTCCATCTTTCAACCACATAGTGTATAACACAAGACTCACAACAGAAATGAGAAAGCTGGCAGTGCTAAAACTGAGCCAAGCACAAACGAACAGCCACAGCATTTATGGATGTCTTTTGTTACTCTTTTATCTGGAATTTACTAATTTGCTGCAGTGTTTTCTTTGACAAAACATTTTGATGAGACTGCTTTCTAAAATTATTTTTCCATATGCATGTTGCTTTAATAAATATTTACTTAAAATAAGCTATTGGCAATTCTTTGTCAAGCTGATGAACTACAGGCTTGATAAACAGACAGTGAAGTGGGTTAGAAACAAGCACAAAGGACTGTGATCAGCAGTCCAGCTGGAGGCCAGTCACTAGTCCTGTACCCCAGGAGCTGATACTGGGGCCAATGCTGTTTAACAACTTTATTAACAATGTGGGTGATGGGACAGAGTGCACCTTCAGCAAGTTTGCAGGTGGTACAACACTGGGAGGAATGGTTGACACATCAGATGGCTGTGCTGCCATTCAGAGGAACCTGAACAGGCTGGAGAACTGGGCCAACATGAGCTTCATGAAGTTCAGCAAGGGAAATACAAAGTCCCGTGGTCAACAGCTCAAAGTCCGAGTGGAAA
>NW_010293834.1:0-8377 GCF_000700745.2 Antrostomus carolinensis
GAGTCTCCTTCTCTGTAGACATTCAAAACCCTCCTGAATCCCTTTCTATGTGATCTCATTTAGGTGTTCCTGCTCCACCAGGGGGATTGGACTAGATGATCTTTCGGGGTCCCTTCCAATCTCTAACATTTTGTAATTCTGCGATTCTCTGATTAATAACAGCTAATGCCTCAGTTAATATTCTTTTTCATCTTTTGGATGAGGCATCTAAAGTGAGTGGGAAAAAATATTTTTGCAGCAGAATATAAAACAACATACAAAGTAATTAGAATACAAAATATGTTGTTCTTGAAACCATTCAGAGTGAACTCAGAACTTGCTAAACCTTTACCTTTCGCCCTACTAAAACTACATTTTGAACCAAAATGCAAAACTTTGCAATTTTTACAGTTTTGCTGGCTTTCATTTTTACAGTGTAATGGTACCTTACCTTGTTCTTGAAAAAAATAAATGCTTTCCAAGGGTGTAACAGCTAGCCATAGAATGAGATTTTCCTGATTGTATAGAGGGGCTCCCTATACCCCTCTTGATTGTGTGATCTTATTTCAAGGGCTTGGGAAAAAAAAAAAGAGTGAATGTGAAACATAGTTTCCTCCAAAATGAATCTTGTTTGCATACACCAGAACTACTTCATGACAAGTATTACAGTACTGAAAGAGGATAAAAATTAAGCAATTTACTAAAAATAACCCCACATTTCCATTCCAAATAAAAAGCTAATGAAGATTTAAAGATATCACAGGGAGTATAAAGTGGTATTAGAAGCTGAAGTCACTGTTTCTTACCTATGATGACTTATATAGTTTTCAGATGTGACAGAGGGCTAAATTATTATCTTTAAATAATTTATATATTCACTTAAGTATTGAACGTATAAGAGAAAGGTGATTGAAAACATTTACAACTATAGTAAATGTTTTTAACTCAGGAGGTGCCAGATCTTTTGGGACCTCAGCAAGAAAGATATCATTACTCAAAGCTGCCTGTTAAAGAAACTATGATAGCAATCAAGGAGGGGATTATCCAATCGTAGAATCATAGAATGGTTAGGGTTGGAAGGGACCTTGAAGACCATCTAGTTCCAACCCCCCTGCCATGAGCAGGGACATCCCCCTCTAGATCAGGTTGCTCAAAACCTCATCCAGCCTGGCCTTGAACACATCTAGGGAGGGGATGCCACAAGAACTGTGATTCCAAGCATCAAGAGGGATGCAAGATTTTTTTTACCTTTTCTATAATTTCCATCATTTACACAATAAATTAGTTAACCAGCTTTGAGTGTTGTCTCCTCTCTTACTGAGATTTCAAAAGAACTAACACCTCCTCAGTGAAAAAACTTCAGGAATAGTCAGTAGTAGGTCAGTAAGTGCAGTAGTTTCACCTGGCTAGTAGCCAAACACACCCGTTCACTCACCCCCACCCCTCACCCCCCTCCAGGGAATAGAGGAGAGAATTGGGGGCAAGGGTAGAGGAGACTCATAGGTTAAGAACAATTTAGTAATTGAAATAAAGTAAAACTAATAAACTAATAAAACTAATAATAATAATAGTTGTAGTAATAAAATATGCAAATGAGTGATACACAGTGCAATTGCTCACCACCCACCAGCCAAGCCTGGTTTGTTCCCAGATAACAATCCCAGAGGAGCAACAATCCTGAACTGAAACAGCAATCCCAGAAGAGCGAGAGCCTGAGCGAAAACCAGAGAGATCTAAAAGAGGAAGAGACCTTAATTAATATACTGAACATGACATTATATGATAAGGAATATTCCATTGGCATATTCAAATGCCAATATATCTTATTAAGTTAGATATTCCTGTCCCCGCTTAGATCTTGCACTTGTAGACTAACAAAGCAAAAAGTCCCTCACTTCCAGTGACAAAAAATTAAAGATCTGTATGTTATCAGCATTTCCCTCTTAACAAATCCCAGGCTGAAACCAAAATGCAGCAGTATTCTAACTACTAAAAAGAAACCTAACTCTGTTCCAGCTAAAAACCAGGACAGTAAGCAATGGATTTTTTTGAAAAGCAATATCAGAGTAAAGCATGAGTAGGTGTCTGGTTGGCCTTGCACACAAATGTGGAGATGAGTAGCACAGAGGTTACCTTAGGTATCTCCCCCAGTGATTTGGGAAAAATAAAAGGAATTATCATTTCTTCGGACCCTCACTGATATTTGAAAGTGTTTAGAAATGCAAGGTGCAGATGTGGGGAAAAGGCAGCAGGATTTTCAAAGTATATAGTTGTGTCATACAGTGCCATACACTGCCTCTGGCAGCTGTATGACACTTCAACATGACAATGTAAAGACAGGTGTGAATATTAGACACAGATATACATAGAGGCACTAGAGAGAAGAATCTAGGTTGTGGACAGGGGGAAGAAAGCCCCCTTGACGCTGAGTTCAAGAGATTCTGCTCTTAGGTGATTATTGGGTTGAAGGTATTTTGAAGACTTCTAAAGAAGAATAGACCAAAAGCTCCAAGGATTGGAATGGGAATTCTCCCCCTGTCCCAGTTGTGGTGATAAGTAAGGCAAAGGGGACCTTTAAATACCCCTCAGTGTATGATCCCACAGATAGAGCTCCAAAATATGGCTGATTTATATTGTCAAAAACATATTGTCAAAAATCAGATGAGTGTCTGGGGCAGTGGTTGCTATTCATCTTGGATCCCGGGGCTAGAATAGGTGGGAAGGTAGCATGCATTTAAGCCCTCAAGAGTTACTGTAATTAAATGCATTACTGCAAAATCTTGTGATTGCACAGAAGTTGAAGAGAGCTCAGGAGAGAGTTACTCATTCCTTCTGAGACTGGCTTCATTAGGGCCGGAAGGGCTAGAAGGCAGATCTGGGGAACTACAGGCTTGTCAGTTTGGCCCAGGTGCCAGGAAAGGTTATGGAGCAGATCATCTTGAATGCTATCAAGTGGCATGTATAGGACAACCAGGTGATCAGGCCCAGTCAGCATGGGTTTATGAAAGGCAGGTGCTGCTTGACTAACCTGATCTCCTTCTGTGACAAGGTGACTTGCTCAGTGGATGAGGGAAAAGTTGTGGATGTTGTCTACCTAGACCTAATGGGCAAAAACTGGAACACCGAAAGTTCCATACCAACTTAAGGAAAAACTTCTTTACTGTAAGGGTGACAGAGCGCTGGAATAGGCTGCCCAGAGAGATTGTGGAGTCTCCATCTCTGGAGATGTTCAAAACCTGCTTGGATCCTTTCCTGTGCAACCTGTTGTAGGAAACCTGCTTTAGTAGGGGGATTGGACTAGAGGATCTCCTGAGGTCCTTTCCAGTCCCAGCGATTCTGTGACTTTAGTAAAGCCTTTAACATTATTTCCCACAGCATTCTCCTGGAGAAACTGGCTGCTCATGGCTTGGCCAGATATATGCTTCGCTGGGTGAAGTACTGGCAGGATGGTCAGGCTTAAAGAGTTGTGGTGAATAGAGTGAAATCCAGTTGGTGGCCAGTCACAAGTGGTGTTCCCCAGGGCTCAGTATTGGGGCCAATTTTGTTTAAGATCTTTATCAATGATCTGGACAAGGAGATCAAATATGTCCTCAGTAAGTTTGCAGACATCAAGTTGGCCAGGAGTGTTGATCTAGTAACACCAATGGCTGCACTTGCTAGTCAGGTAGAAGAGGTGAAATAAAACACCCAGTCTAACATCTCAAGACCTGATCTCCATTGTGCTTTGGAAACAATATTCAAACCAACAATACTCAAAACAGTCAGGACTGATTAAGCATAGCAAATCTTTGGGTGTGTCAGGTGACTGGAGTTGGACAGGAGGATTATCAAACATAACTCCCAATAGTTATCTATTTAAGTAGGGGGGGGAAAAAAAACAAACAAAAAACAAAACCAAACCTGACAATGGATCATTCTTACATATGAGGGCTGAAGTAACTGAGATTCACAGGGATTCTTCCCATTACCTGCACAGTCATCTTATACATCTATTTGGTGGTTCTGAAGAGCCATCCCATGAGGCCTACCTCACCCCACAACTGGGAAAATATCCAAAATTTATTGCCTAAGTAGGCATGACTTGTGTTCCCAGATAAATACTACAGGATAACATTTCAATGTGTAAAACCTTCTGTACCCTAAGTGGAAAATATTCTTTAGGAATTCTGGTTATTTTGGTGGGTTAGTACTTTTCTGCGCCAGTTGTTTTACTGCCACCTCCAAACCTAGTAGCCTCAAAATAGTATCAGTCACCCAGGGAAGCATCCTGAAATCACTCAGATATTTAAACTATTGTTGGAGATGGGCATTATCTGGCATACCACTCTTTAATAGTCCTGTTTGGCCCATAAAGAAGCCAGATGGTTCCTGATGCATGACAGTAGTTTACCAGCTAATAAATAAAGCAGCCTCTCCCATGACTGCAGTTGTCCTGAACTGTTGTAACAGCATTCAAATGCATCAGGATAGAAGCTGGAACATGGCATGCTGTGACTGATATGGTTCATGCTTTCTTTAGCATATCCGGTTACCACAGAATCCCAGGAACAATTTGCCTTTTCTTGGGAAGGACTACAATATACTTTAACTGTCCTGCCTCAGGGGTATTTGCATAGCCCTACTATCTGCTACAGGCTAATGGCACAACATCTGGAGGATAACAACATCTCTCTAGCTTGTAAATTTTTTCATCACATGGATGTTACTCTCATTACTGAGCCCACAGAGCAGGAAGTGGGAGAAACTTAGCAATATTATAGACACCATACAAAAACATAGATAGGAGATCAATCCAAAAAAGATATAATAGCCTACTACAGATAGTATGGCAGGGACCCCATCACATAATGACTGAAGTAACCAAAGTATCTTATATACGGCTGAAACCCCAAAATAAAATTGAGGTCTAGAAGTTTATTGGAATCCTGGATTACTGGAGAAAATTTCTCCCCCATCTCACACACATCTTGTGGCCATTGTATCATATACGCAGGAAAATGACCCACTTTGAATTGGAGGAAAAGGAAAAAAATAACTTCTGTACAAGCTAGACAGGCTGCCTCACATATTGTGGCTTTAGGGCCCAGATTGACCCATAAATCTTTTGAATTGTAAGTTGTAGTATCTGATGATATTAGGTCTATTGGAGACTTTGACAATGAGGGGAAGGGAGGCAGATTGCCCTTGGGTTCTAGTCTCAACACCTTTCCTACACTGACTCAAAATTACATGACTTTTGGCATACTACTTTCAGCTGCATATTGGACACTGATAGAGGCTGAACAGATGACATGAATTTGAAAGCATTACTCTTATTGTCAGACTACCTGTTCTGCAATGATATCCAATGACAGCAATTATAAGGCTAGGAAAATGTAAGAAGATGTAAAGTGGAAATGCTTCATCTCCACAAATGCTTAGACAGATTTACTGGGTTTGGTAGGGATAGAGTTAATTTTCTTCATAATAGCTTGTTTGGTGCTATGTTTTGGATTTTTCTTGAAAACAGAGTTGATAACACAAGGATGTTTTGGTTATTGCTGAACAGTGCTTACAGGGTCAAGGCTTTTTCTACTTCAAATACTGCCCCACCAGGAAGTAGACTAGGGGCCTCCAGCCTACAGGAAGCTGGGAGGGGACATAACCATATCAGCTGAGATGATGGTGCCTTGGGGAAAACATTGAAGAAAGGGCAAAATTATGCACAGGCACTGAGGAGTGGGGGGAAAAAAAAAAAAAAAAAAAAAAAAAAAAAAGGTGAGACCATGGTAGAAAATATAATTCCTTACATGCTCAGAAGGAACAGTGGACTGTGGAAGACCCCACCCAGGAGCAGTTTTTGCCGAAGGACTGCAGCCCATGGAAAGGACCCACACTAGAATAGGGGAAAAGTATGAGGACGAAAGAGCAGCAGAGAGGAGCGGTTATGCACTGACAGCAATCTGCCATTCACCTTTCCCCCCTGCACATCTCAGGGTAAGGAATGATTGGAAAATGTAGAAGTGAAGTTAAGCTTGGGAAAAGACAGGAGTGAGGGGAAAGATTTTTAGATTTTGTCTTTGTTTCTCAGTATCAAAATCTATTTTAATTGGAAATAAATTAAATTAACCTTCTGCAAGTTGAGTCTGTGTTGCCTGTGATAGTAATTGGTAAGTGATTTCCCTGTCTTATCTCAACCCAAGGGCTTTTTAAACTTATTTTCTTCCCTTGTCCTGCTGAGGAGGAGGAGTGAGAGGTTGATGAGGTGGGAAGCTGGAAGCTGCCAAGGCCAACATATCACAAATGTTTATTCAGTTGTAATGTAACCATCTTTGAGTGTCAGTGCATAGCAGCTTTACTTTTCTATAATGCTGAAAGTGCATGTGACATACATTAATACAGCCTTAAAACTAGGAAAACTTAAGATGCTGAAAAGTCGAAGCTACTGGGTTACTCCTCTACAGACTGACTGGTAGCACTGAGACAATATCAAAACTTAAGCTTCATGTTAAAGTTTACTATGCTGGTCTGTTCTATAATTTTTGACATGGTAAGGACTGTGTCTTCTTCCCTATTTGATCACAAATTCATAGAATTTAATGTTGATTATTTTTTTTAAAGTTAAATATTTAATAGAAAAACATAATTTTTATCATGCCATGGAAATTTTAATTCTTTTTTTGTACAGTCCTTTCCTCTATCTTCAATATTTCAATAAAAACTGAGACCTCAGTTTTTCTCTCATGCATGGAAACGTTAATATTTGATTTCTGACAGTGAATGGAGAATTTGTTGACTTGCTGTCTAGAAGGAAGCTTGAGAATTCCTCAGATGAGCTCTCTGTTCTTCAGGTTAATGTGAGAGAACTGGAATGTACTTTCTAGTTGGTAAATGGATGGATTGCCTGAAGAAGTACTGCAGGCTACAGCAATAAAAGAGGAGGGCTTTCATCCTTTATGCATTATTTATGGCCATTTGTGTGTTGGCAACATTGTGATCTGCCATTACCAGAGCTATTGATTCAGATAACCTGAAATGCCTAGACGTCTATGTCAGTGCCTTGAGGTGAGATGGGCCCTGAAAGAAGAGGAAGTAAAGTGAATGAATTGCAAAGCATTTTAAAAGCAAGAAGAACAAGGATATTATAATGAAATAATGGAATAAAAATACTAAAATGTGTATTAAATTGCATAATTATGAACTCTTTAGAAATATTTTTATATTGCAATATTACTTTCCTACAAATATTGTTCTAGTAAATAACTTTGATACCTTTTCTCTACAAAAACAGTGTAATAAATATAGGAAAATCTTTTAAAGTTTATCTTGTCTTATATGCTGCCTCTTCTCGTGATTCCATATTTCAAAAGTTTCCTAAGTTATATATAACTATATATATTATGAATATATATATTATGAATATATTATGAATTCTATTTAGTTATACCAAATGTCTGTTTTCTTATAACCTTACATCATATTAGTTAAGGAAAACAAAAGCAACGTATTTAAAATTGTTTCAAACTGTTACTTAATTTTTACTTAAAAGGAGTTTCACAAAAAAAAAAAAAAAATCTTAATAACAGGTTAGATAGGATGTTCTATGTTTTATGAGAGAACTTCTCCAGAAAACTATATTGCTTCAGTGACATCAATTTTCATTAATTTCAGTATAGATTTGAGCTTCCTTCTCAGCTGCCTTTAAGATATATAGTCAAATCAGTTTTTAACATTGCAAGTAGTTCAAGTGTAGGTAATAGTAAGAATTATGCCTGAATTAATGAGTGATAGATGTTTCAAGTTGTTCCACTTCTGTAAAAACCTCCATGAAGTCTATTGTATTTGTCCCATTATTTCCCTATTGAGGAAAAATAAAATAATAATAATAATAAAAAAAGAAAACCAAAGCAAAAACAAAACCTCCTGGTGCTGCCAGTTGTTAGTTGGTGCAAAAAAATATTATATGCTTGATTTTAGTGCAGAAATATTTCTAATTTTTTGAAATTGAGTTGAATTGTCACCAATTTTCACATCTGAATTCTTTTCATATGATGCACAATTTTCCTTTTTAGTCCGGAGTTCTGTTTTAGACATTACTATGAGATTTTAAGTGAAACATTTTCAGGGACTATAAATTCACTTTTATGTATTCTTGTGCTGTTCAGCTATATTTGCTGAGATGTGCTGTTATATGGGAATAATTCTTCACATGCTTCCTGTTTTAAGTTTCTCAGTTCATATAATGCAGAACTCATACAGACTTCTCTCACCTCATTATCACTTTCATCTTTTAATGTCATATATTAAAATATAAAGAAAAGTGCTACTATCACATTTTATTTTTCTGTCTGCTGGGACTCTGTTGATAATTAGAGTATGAGTGAAGAAATATCTGTTGGTATATGGAGAATATTAAAGT
>NW_010293835.1:0-4439 GCF_000700745.2 Antrostomus carolinensis
ACATGGTCCTGCTGTGGTTAAACCACCACAAACCCCTCAGGGTTTGGACCCCTTTCTGCCGAGATGGACCCTCTGGGTGAAGCACTGGCTCTTATTTTAGTTTTTAAGAGGTTTCCTTCTCCAGACTGCTCCAGATTTTACAGCTCCCTGCCCTCTTCCCCCTCAACCCTCTTGTTTTTTCCCCTGTTCTCTCTGCTCCAGCCGGTCCATGCCTCTTCTCCAAACCTGTTTCAGTTTCCCGTGCCCGTGATGGGGGATGGTGAGTGACCAGGGCCGTACGCTGCAGCCAGGCTGCGGGTGAAGCACGGGCGCTCGTGGTGACACAGCATTGTCTGCTGGTCATACCCTTGTCTCTGACACCAGTAAGATCCTGTTGGATTTCTGGACTGTGCTGAGCAGAGCTGGAGCTTTCATGGAGCAGCCTGTCAGCCCCAAGATCTCCTGCTCACTGAGGCCAGGACAGGTTGCCCAGAGAGGCAGTGGAGGCCCCATCCCTGGAGATACTCAAGGTCAGGCTTGATGGGGCTCTGAGCACCTGCTCTAGTAAAGATGTCCCTGTCACTGCAGGGGGGTTGGACTCTGACCTTTGAGGTTCCCTTCCAACCCAGACCACTCCATGATTCTCTGATTTATGTTTTTATTCAGTGCATACATCCCTTTATCCACGTGGAGTTTCATCTGCCATTTTATTACCGGGTTACTTGGAGTCATGAGGTCCTTGTGCTGTTCTTTATGGTGGCTTATCTCCCTCCCTTGCCTTGAATATTGCTGTCAGGATCCTTGGTCACATCCCACCCACCTCGCTGTTGTGTTTTACTCCAACCATGTCCTGGTCCAGCACAGGGCTCAGCTTCTCTCCCGGTGACGCTCCTCTGGGACCTCCCCCCTTGCAGGGACTGACCCCTGACTCCTGCTCTGTGTTATCTTTCACCCGGCGCAGGGACAGTCCCTTTGCCAGTGTGGCCTTTTGGTGGCCCTACAAGAGGCTTTTGATGGGAGAGACTCACAGATCTTAAAATTCCAGGTAGTCTCCTGTTTTTTGTGAGGCTGGAAGTCAGAAGGCAGGAGCCACTCTGACTTCTCCCCGATATATCGTATTTATACAGATATCTCAATTATCCACTAATTGTAGCCTGTATTATTTTGTCTAATTAGTCCTGTACAGATGTTGGGTTTGGAGACCTGCTGTTTACCAGGGTTTTCTTCACAACCTGGTCTTACAGCATTGGCATCACACGTGCCACGGTGATTTTAAGAGAGGCTGTAACCAGCTGTCCCAGCTCTGAGCTCCGCTGACCAGTACCACCCAGTCCTTCCCCACCCTCCCTCTTCATGTGGGCTCTTTCTTCTGGCACTTTATTCAACACGTGCAGAGCAAGCACAAAGTTCATTCTGTGACTACCAAGGTTGTACCAAGATGTCACCACCCTCCTCAAATCTTGAAAACTTAAAAATAAGAAGCTGGGGGAAGCTTGGCACTGTCACAGCACCCACAGTTGTGCCTGTAGCATCTCAGTGAGCTTCCTCCCATCTCCAGCAGGACCAAAAAGTGGCATCTGCCATCACCTCGTCCCGTTTGCACTCTCATATCCAGTCACATGCCCGGCTGAAGCAGTTTCCACACATTTGGGAGGCTGAACTGCCTTAAATTTGCTGCTAGTTTTCATAATCTGTGTCGATAATAACACAGATTATGTTATGTTATAATGTATATTTTATAACTATAAATGACCCTGTATATATAAAATATATATGACCCTGTAAAGCAGTCAGGTGGCAAAAAGTGACCCGCCTGCCACTCTGTGCTCAGTGAAGTGTGCCTGTCTCTGTGACACGAGGCATGGTGGGAAAAGGGCTCCTAGCTTCCTCTCAGAAAATAGAAGTTATTTGCAGCTATTTTCAGAAAGAAAAAAAAACCCCAAACAAACCAGTTGGTTGCGTGTTCTCCCAACTGGTGCGGTGGAGTGTGGGGAGTTCAGCCAGCCAGCGCTTCGGGTCTCTTCCCAGGGGGGGTTTAGAAAAGTCCTCAAGGCTTTCAGCAAATCACAGTTTGAGGTTTCTTCTTTCACTGTAGGAAATCATGGGGGGGTTTATTTTCAGCAAATAATTCACGCAGTGAATTTCTGGGCGTGTTTATATTCTGGATTTTCTCTTTGGCAGAAGCGAGCTGTTGAATCTCTTGTTGAACTGGAGCTGGAATAACGTTTTGGTGCCAGTAGAGCAGTCAGCTCTGATTTACCACGCTCCTCTTCTCAAAACACATCGTACTTCAAACTGAAACGAAACTCTCCCATTATTGCTGGGCTTTAGCAGCACTTGAGAGGAGCTGAAGCAGCCGGTCGGTGTTGGCCGGGGAGCACCTGAGCTTGCCTGGAAGCTCCTGTTTTCGCTGCTGCCTTGCTGCAGTGGAGCCTGTGCTCTCCGCACGGTGCTGTCGGGGTGGTTTGGATGGTCTGGGGAGGTGCTGTCGTTCTGTCCTTGGCTGTAGGAGTTCCCAACACTGTCCTCATGGCTTGGGGTGTAGGAGTGTGGTGGTTTCACCCACAGGTCAGAGCGTGAGGGACCTGCACTCACCCCCCAACCCAGTGAGATGGGGAGAGAAACACATCAAAGGGCTGGTGGGTTGGGATGAGGACAGGGAGGGCTCACTCACCAGTGATGGTCACAGGCAAAACAGACTTGACTTGGGGAAGAAAAATCAATTTAATGTGTTTCAGATCAATCAGAGCAGCACAGTGAGACACAACAACCACATCTGACAGCACCTTCCCCACCCCTCCCTGCTCCCCAGGCTCCCATCACTTTGTTCCCCATTTCTCTCCCTTCGCCCCCAGCAGCACAGGGGACAGGGAATGGGGGTTCAGTCAGGTCACCTCTGCTGCTCTTCCCAGCACGAGATCCCTCCCGTGGGCTAAAGAGTCCAGGAACAAAGTGTTCCAATGTGGCTACCCATGGAGTCATGGACCCTTGGGCACAGCTCCTGGCTCCAGCATGGGGATGTCCATGGACTGCAGACGAGTCCAGTGCAGCTCCTCTCCCCCCTCCCCATGCTCTGGCATTGAGCATCTCTGATGAGGGGTGTCTCCATGCGCATCATGAGCTCTGAAAGTCACACCTGCCCTCGGGCTCAGCTTTCTGCTCTGGTGTGGAGTCCTCCATGGACCACACGAGGGTATCTGCTCCAAGTCACACCTGCCCTCGGGCTCAGCTTTCTGCTCTGGTGTGGAGTCCTCCATGGCCCACACGTGAGCATCTGCTCCACCGTTGGACTTCCACAGGCTGCAGGGATCTCATTTACCTCCTCCTACTCTTCATGCTGATCCTGGTGTCTGAGGTTCTCTGTCTCCCCTCCTCCTTCAAGATGCTCTTTTCGTTTAGGCTGATGGTCTTTTGTTCAGGTCAGTGGTCTCTCCTGATGGTTCTCTCCTTCCTCTTTTCAAAGCAGTTCTTCCCTCATGAATATTGATTCACAGAGGCGTTTCCCTATAGCTAAGTGGCTCAGCCTGGGCTGGAGGTGGGTCTGCCTTGGAGCCAGGGGAGCTTTGAGAAGCTTCTCCCAGAGGCCATGGCTGTAACCCCTTCCCCCACTACCAGAGATGGCCCCGCACACACAAACCCAACACGAGGAGTAACCGATGGTGAGAAGATGGCCTTGTGGCCTGGCTGGCTACCATCCTCCTGGGCTTAGTGCTCTCCGTCTGAGGAGAGGTACAGTCATGTAAAGCCACAGGGGTCTGCAAAGCTTTCTTGTCCTACGTGTCTCAGGAAGTGGAAAGTCCTGACCAGGTTTGGCAGAGCTGTTCCAAGTGCTGGATGTCTTGTAAGGCAGTTGGTGGGGAGGGTTTGCAGTGGGTGGGTAATGTGTGTGCATGTTGGAAGGGTTGCTGTTGGCCAACAGTCCCTGTTGATCCTCAGAAAGCAGGTGCCAGCAGGGATTGCTGCATCTCAACACATGAATGAAGAATGTGCCATGGCTGGGGCCTGCACACAAGGCACCGTGTCCCTGTGGTCCTGGTGGCTCCCGTTTCTTAGTCACTTGACTTGTGGTCCTCTCCATCCTAACGGCTGGCTGGGTGGGTGAGGGCAGAGCAGGGGATGTTGTCTCCCTCAGCTTCCGCAAGGCTTTGGACACTGTCTCCCAGAACATCCTCATAGGTGAGCTTAGGAGGGGTGGGTTGGATGAGGGGACAGTGAGGTGGGTGAAGAACTGTTTGAATGGCTCAGAGGGTTGTGATCAGTGGCGCGAAGTTGAGTTGGAAGCCTGGAGCTGAGCAGTGTCCCCAAGGGTCAGTACTGGGTCCAGTCCTGTTCGATATCTTCATCTGTGACTTGGATGAAGGGACTGAGTGGACCCTCAGCCAGTTTGCTGATGACACTGAACTGGGAGGAGTGGGTGACACACCAGAGGCTGTGCTGGCATCCAGCGAGACCTGGACAAG
>NW_010293835.1:4630-5174 GCF_000700745.2 Antrostomus carolinensis
CTCTTCCCTGGCCTGCTGGCATAGGCAGCTGCTCGGTTTGAAGATGTACAGCTGGGGTCCTGGTTGCTTGGGGCTGTGGAACCCCTTAAAACTGTCCTTCATGGGAGCAAATCTGGCCCTGGTGGAGGTGCATGATCTGGGGAGCTTTACCCCAGAGAGGACATCCAGTGTCACCAGGAGATGCTGTTGCTTCTCCAAGGAGCAGTGAGAAAGTCCATGCAAAGACCAGCAGTGAAGGAGAGGCCAGTGTGGTGGGAGATGCATGGCCATCAGAGATGGCTGGAGGAAGAGGGAGCAGGGTTTCAAGTCTGCCTTCCAAACGTCCTGCCTTCTCCGTAAGCTTATCCCAAAGTTGCTTTTGAAGAAAACGTTGGATGAAGTTGGTACCACTGTAGGGTGAGTTGGTGTCTCCTGCTGGAACCGATGAGCTGGGAAAGAAAAATCTTTTTTATTTTAATTTGGGTCACAGTGAAACATCTGGATCCTGAACTGCTGCAGGATGGGGGACTGATGGTGAGCCGGCAACGTGCGCTCACAGCCCAGA
>NW_010293836.1:0-1117 GCF_000700745.2 Antrostomus carolinensis
TAATAATAATAATAATAAATCTATAAATTAATTATCTCCTGCCACATAGTTAAAAGAAAACGAAAAGAAAACCTCCAAAAATCAAATAAATCTCCACCAAAATAATCTGGAGAACATTACTAGAGCATAACTATGGATTTTCATCCTATACTTCCCAGAATTCTCTCTGCAAGATAATATTAAGCTCGTGAAAAGAGTTAATTAGCCATGAAAAGGGCACTCTGGGAGTTAAGGCTACTGTGGAAATTCTGAAGCAAAGCTAATTCTGGCATGAACTGATTCTATAAATATCATGTAATTTATGCCCAGAAATAAACTGGTTTCTAATTATTTTATTCTCCAGAGGATGTTCTGTGGATTTTGAAAGATGGGAGCACACGTTCTTTTGGGTTTTAGTAAAGCTGTGAGGTTGTTCAGGTATTTTTTTCAGGTACCTTCATCCTCCCAAATAAACAAATTCATAATAATTAATAAAAAACAGATTATAAATCTACTGGAAAAAAATTCTATCTGATTTTCCAAATCTTTGGTAGTCTTCTAGGAGGACCTTCCAGCAAGTCAGGTTGAGTCAATGCTACAAGATCATGGAGTCCAACCATGAACCCAACACTGACAAGTCCCCAACTGACCCATGTCCCTCAGCACTGTGTCTACACGACTCTTCAATCCCTCCAGGGATGGGGACTCCACCACTGCCCTGGGCAACCCCTTCCAATGCCTCAGAACCCTTGCAGCAAAGAAATTCTTCCTCACATCCCATCTCAACTGCCCTGGCCACAACTGGAGCCCATTTCCTCTTGGCCTGTCCCTTGGGCCTTGGTTGAACAGACCCACCCCCACCTCTCTCCACCCTCCTCCAAGGGACTTGCACAGAGCCACAAGGTCTCCCCTCAGCCTCCTTTTCTCCAGGCTCAACACCCCCAGTTCCCTCAGCCACAAGGGAACTCAGCACACTTGTGCTCCAGACCCTTCCCCAGCTCCGTTGTCCTTCTCTGGACACGCTCCAGCACCTCCATGTCCTCCCTCCCCTCTAGCACCAAAATTGTACTTTCTTTCACCAGAATGCTTCACATATCCCATTGTGTTTCTCCTTCCACCATGAGCTGTACTCTACAAC
>NW_010293836.1:1153-4600 GCF_000700745.2 Antrostomus carolinensis
CTCCTGAGGTCCCATCCAACCCCCACCAGTCAGTGATTCTGTGCTACTGCCTGTGCTGCTCTGACAACCCTTTACACTCTACGAGATGATGGGTGAAATCAACTCAGTGCTCAACTTGCTGACAAGTTGGAGGTTGTACGTAAAGTTCAAGTGCTGGTGGCACTATTTATGGAGCTCCAAAGCAGAAGAAAGCCTATAATATTGTTCATTATTCAAGGGATGGAAAGGTTGGGAAGTAGTAAATTAGAAGATAGAAAATTACTACAGCACTAATAATTAGTGAACTCAAACATGTTCATAGTTGGACTCCATGATCTTCAAGGGCTTTTCCAACCAGAATGATTCTATGAGTCTACATGTTGTTATTTGCAAGTAGCTTAATAGCAACCATGCAGAAAGATATTCTGAACTTCCAGAAATCCATCTGACTTTAATTTTGGGGCAAAGGTTGTTATTTTGTTCGTTTGTTGGGTTTTTTTTTCATGTTGTTTATCACACTGAGGTCTTGAGCCTCTATTTGTAATAATACCAGCAACCGCGGTAATTACGTGAAATAACGTTAGGTGTTTACAAAGATGGGTAGATGAGGTGCTGAGGGACATGGCTTAGAGGTGGAATCAGTCATGTTGGGTTTATAGTTGGACTCGATGACCTTAAAGGGCTTTTCCAACCACTACAATTTTTTTTCCTACTTATTTTAATAAAAATCTGTCCCCCAGGGAACTCAGGACACAAATATTGGGTGGAAGAGGAGAGCATAAAGCGTTCACAGACTCTAAATGTCAACGAGGAGGCATCGCTCATGATGTTCCCCAAGGGTATAACTAGAAACAGCAGAATCATGGAAAGGAAAGGAAAATTTAGAGTGTTTCAGAGAAGACAAATAGTGATATCCAGCGAGACGTATGACAGTGACACTCAGAACAGTCCCCAAGCAAACGTGGTGGGAACGCAGCAGCATTTAAATGCTTTCCCAGTACCTGGGGGATGAGGAGAGGAGAAGACAATCAAATAAAATTAATAAATAACTAAAACCAACATAAAAGTGATTGCTGGGATTAGTGGTGCGTTACCAGTGGTACCACAGGACACACAACAACTCCTTCCAACTCTTATTTGGTAGGGGGGAACCTTGACCCAGAAATTATCTGCTGATTCACCATGACCGTGAAAACAACCCTCTTCCAAGCACTCAGTTAACCTCAGATCCAACCTCCTGTATCCTCTGTTACAACCCAGTTGGGATGAGCATATAAATTCATCACCAAAATGAGAAAGAAACATCTCCCCACAGCCTTTGTTCATCATTTTTTTGGAGATGACAATTGTCTTCTTTTAAAGGTCAACAGAAATGGAAAAAGTCTCTTCAATACCAGCAATGAAAATACTACCCTGAAAATACACAAAGACAATAAACCAAAATGGATCATATTTTTACTGATGTTGCCCAATCTTTTCCAATCGCTTGAGTAGGAACTTTTCCTTAGGTTGCCCAAGGAAGTTGTAGATGCCCCCTCCCTGGAAGTGTTCTCGGCCAGGTTGGATGGCTTCACACCAAACAATTTCTTCCTCACATCTCAGCTCCATCTCCCCTCTGCCACTTTCAAGCCATCACCCCTTGTTGTGTCACTCCCTGCCCTTGGCCAAAGTCCCTCCCCAGCCTTCCTGGAGCCCCTTCAGGTACTGGGAGGCCACTAGAAGGTCTCCCTGGAGCCTTCTCTTCTCCAGGCTGAACAGCCCCAACTCTCTCAGCCTGTCCTCACAGCAGAGCTGCTCCAGCCCTGGCATCACCCTGGTGGCCTCCCCTGCACTGGCTCCAGGAGGTCCATGTCCTTGTGCTGTTGGTGGCCCCAGCACTGGAGGCAGCACTGCAGGTGGGGTCTGAGGAGAGCGGAGCAGAGGGGCAGAATCCCCTCCCTCCACCTGCTGCCCACGCTGCTCTGGGTGCAGCCCAGGACACGGTTATTGGCCTCTGTGCTGCCAGCGCACGTTGCCGCCTCATGTTCAGCTTCTCCTCCCCCAGCACCCCAAGTCCTTCTCCTCAGGGCTGCTCTCCAGCCATTCTCCACCCAGCCTGGATCTGTGCTTGGGGTTGTCCCAAGCTATGTGTGTGACCTTCTAGATAGAGCCACACAACAACTAGTTTATTATCAAGGGGACAGTAGGGGAGAGTTCCTCCTTCACCCCAGTCCAAGACATCAGCTCTCACCATCTCTCTTAAATTAATAGCACCAGCTGAGTCAGGTCACCACCATCTCCAGTTATGAGTTGGGAACAGGCACCATTCATTATAGTTCCACGTGCAGTCAGGGGTGACCAAGAGAACATTTTTTACTCGGTGTTTTCGACTGGACCAGCAGAACGAAGCCGTAATTTTTAATCATGGACATAAAAGCTGGCAGAGAAAGTGAGCTGAAATAGAGACATAAACCATGCACAATGTAGCTCCTGTGAGTGGACAGAAGATGCGTTCCTCTGCAGAGAAACTCTCCCTAATTACAGTTCTCTTCTTGAATGCAAAATCAATATGGAGTTAATGGTGGTGTGATAGTAAACCATGGAGGAGAGGGCAGGTGGAGCCATGGCTGTGCCTGGTTGGGGTGCTGGAGGTACCTACCCATGTCCCTGAGGAGCCACGGCCACCCCATGCTCCCATTTTGGCCATCCAAGGGAAAGCCAAAGTAGGTGTGACCCAAAGCAGGCAACCAAGGTCATGGCTTGACCAACCCTCTTCTGGGTATACAAGATTGTCTTGCAATTATCTACAATTTTTCCATCTTTGCCCCAATTTTTGGCTCACTTCTTACTTTTCTTACTTTAATTTCTTACCAGATATCTCAAAGTCTTCAGACAGATTCTACTAACCTCTCTTCTCAAAGAGAAGACACATCATCATCATCATCAGAGGTTGATAGTATCTGACTGAAGGTACAAATACACAGAAGAAGGAAAGAATATTTAAATTATCAAGCCAAATACTACTCCAAAATGCAACAGGAAGGTCCCAATTTCAGTTTGAACAGCAACACCAGCAAATAGAAGAGCTATGAAGGAACTCTGCTCACCTCACAACACATACAGAATTGTAGAATTATGGAATTTTGGTCGGAAAAGACCTTCAAGGTCATTGAGTCCAACCACAAACCCAACACTGCCAAGTCCACTGTTAAACCATGTCCCTAAGCACCACATTTACAAGACTTTTAGATACCTCCAGGGATGGGGAGTCCACTATTTTCATCCTCAGCTGTATTTAGGCATCTCTTCATTCCATGAGATAGATTAAAAATTTGCCAAATATTCAACAATCCTAAACTTCAATTTACAAATTTAAAGAAAACCCCAAACCAATGGATAAATGAGCAAAAAACCTCTCTGAACATTTATTTTTCAAGAATTATCCACTTTTGGTGATTCATCCCATCTCAACTGCCCTTGGTGCAAATT
>NW_010293837.1:0-1221 GCF_000700745.2 Antrostomus carolinensis
TGAGAACACAGACAGATATCCCAGCTCAGCTCTTCTCTTGTAACGCCCTGATTTTTCCTTCTTTAAAAAGTAAACCTTAAATGAGGTTTTTTTTTTTTTCATTCCCTCCCAGTGTGGATAATGTGATGCACAGTCCTATACACCCAGATCAGACCAGGCTCTCGCTTTCTGTAGGAGTCACTCTGAAGTTTGCTGCTAAGAGATCTGTATCAGAGAAGGGTCATCAAAGCTGGAGGCAGCATCACATAGATACTCATGGTCTATATTTGTTATAAGCCCTATGCTGAGCCTGCAAAATGAATTAAAAGACTGCAGTTCATAGAAAGCTCCTTCCCAATAATGTATTATTAAACCAAGAAGCTTTCAAGCATCTCTGTTTACATACGTAAACCTTCCTCAGGGAAAGTGGGCCCAGAGTTCAGCGAGACTAATGGTCTCTACGTAATATGTTGAGCTGCCGTGCAAAGGTTCAGAGGATCAGAGCTAATGGTGTCAGAAGTCTCAACGGCAGAGAAGTGTTATCTCACAGCAGTAGGAAGGAACCTGCCCACCTCTCTTCATTGTCTTAAAAATGATAAAGTTGACTTAGATGAGGTTTTAATTGAATTAACATTTTCCCTTCATTTGTTCTTCAGTGATCTTACTGCAACTTGTAAGACTTCTCGTTTCCAAACTCACCAGGTTTAGGGCTCAGAAAAAGAGTTAGTCCTGCATTTTGGGGGTCAGGGAGGGAGTCATGAAAAACAGATTAAGTTCTATGTTTCGGGAGTTTGAAACCAGGCTAATTTGGGCAGTTCAAAGTCTTCAAAACAGACACTAAGTCATGTGTTTTACTGCTTGAAAAACAGAGCCAAAAAGTCCTGTGGTGTTGGGGCTTGGAACCAGTCTCATTTGGGCAGTTTTAGGGTTTGAAAATGCAGACTAAGTCCTGTGTTGTTGGGCTCACAAACAGACACTAAAACTCATGAGTTTTTTGGGGGCTTGGAACTAGACTCATTTGGCCAAGTTTAGGGCTCGGAAATTGAGATTAAATCCTGCGTTTTGGGGATGCAGAAACAGAGACTCAAGTGTTGCACTTTGGGGGCTTGAAACCAGGCTCGTTTGGCAGATTTTGCGGCTTGAAAAACAGAGATGGAAGTCCTGCGCTGTTGGTCTTGGAAACAGAGACCGAGTCTGGTGGGGGCCGGCTCCGGGCCCGCGCTGCTGCTCCCGGGCCGGGCA
>NW_010293838.1:0-588 GCF_000700745.2 Antrostomus carolinensis
ATCCACTTTTAAAGCAATTTCACACAAAAAACCCCACTTTTTAACATTTTTTACACAGAAAAATTTACTTTTCAACCAATTTCACACAAAAAACCCCACTTTTAAAGCTTTTTTGCACAAAAAAATCCAATTTTAAAGCTTTTTTGCACAAAAAAATCCGCTTTTAGAGCTTTTTTACACAAAAAATCCAATTTTCAACAGTTTTCACACAAATAAATCCACTTTTATATCGTTTTTGCGCAAAAAATCCACTTTAAAACTTTTTTTACACAAAAAAATTACACTTTTCCACACTTTTTACACAAATAAATCCACTTTAAAAACTTTTACACAAATAAATCCACTTTTAGAGCTTTTTCACCCAAATACATCCAATTTTAAGCTTTTTTCCTGCAAATAAATCTATTTTAAACCATTTTCACACAAATAAATCTGGTTTTAAAGCTTTTTTACACAAATAAATCCACTTTTCAACCCTTTTTACACAAAAAAATCCACTTTTTACCATTTTTTACACAAAAAAATCCGGTTTTAGAGCTTTTTTACACAAAAAAATCCAATTTTAAACACTTTTTACACAAATAAATC
>NW_010293838.1:774-1283 GCF_000700745.2 Antrostomus carolinensis
CTTTTTTGCACAAAAAAATCCACTTTTAAAGCAATTTCACACAAAAAAATCCACTTTTCAACACTTTACACAAAAAAATCCATTTTTAAATCTTTTTTGCACAAATAAATCCATTTTTAAACCTTTTTTGGATAAAAAATCCACTTTTTAACACTTTTTACACAAAAAAATCCACTTTTAGAGCTTTTTTGCACAAAAAACCCCACTTTTCAACACTTTTTACACAAAAAAATCCGCTTTTAGAGCTTTTTTACACAAATAAATCCACTTTTTAACACTTTTTACACAAATAAATCCATTTTTAAACCTTTTTTGCATAAAAAATCCACTTTTTAACACTTTTCACACAAAAAAATCCCCTTTTCAATGGTTTTTACACCAAAAATCAGTTTTATACATTTTTTGCACAAATCAATCCACTTTTAATTTTTTTACCCCAAAAAAATCCCCTTTTAAAGCTTTTTTGTGCAGAAAAAATCCACTTTTACACTTCTTTTCATGCCCCCATC
>NW_010293839.1:0-571 GCF_000700745.2 Antrostomus carolinensis
CCCCCTCAGGGAATGGGGAGGGAACTGGAGGGGTGCAGGGGAGGAGACTTGTAGATGGAGACAAGAACAAGTTAATAGTTAGAGTAAAATAACATTAAAATAGTAATAATAATAATAAGGGTAACAACTCTCTCTGTATGTCTGTACACATATCTATGAGTGATGCACAGAGCAGTTGCTCACCACCCACCTGGAGGAGCAAAAGGAACCCCAAACCGAAACCACAATCCCAGAAAATGAGCCTGAGCCATTCCCGAGACAATCACCCCCTTTCTGGCCCTTTCTGCTCAGCCCTGGTTCATGTACTGACCATGATGTGATATGATCTGGAATATCTTATCAGCACATCCATCTGTCAGCTCTGGGGTTTGGTAACTAACTGCTGCACTTTTCCCCCCTCAGCCCCCCCAGAGCTCTGCACTTGCACACGACCCAAACACCACGTCCTTGTGCCTTATCGACACTCCTCTCATAACAAATCCCACACTGAAACCAAAACACAGTGCTTTCCAGCTACTACTAAGAAGAAAGTGAACTGTATCCTAGCAAAAACCAGGACAACTGGCTAAAG
>NW_010293840.1:0-1182 GCF_000700745.2 Antrostomus carolinensis
AAGGTCTAGATGGAGGAGAAGCTCCTCAAAACCCCATGTGTGAGGTTCTAGATGGTGGAGAATGTTCTCCAAACTTAACCTTGTGAGATTCTAGATGGAGAAGAACCTTCTCCAAACCCCATCCATGAAGTTCTAGGTGGGGGAGAAGCTCCTCAAAAAGGTCTAGGTGGAGGAGAAGCTCCTCAAAATCCAACCTGTGAGGTTCTAGGTGGAGAAGAACCTTCTCAAAACCCCATCCATGGAGTTTTAGGTGGAGGAGAAGCTCCTCAAGAAGTTGTAGATGGAGAAGAACCTCCTTAAAACCCCATTTGTGAGGTGGAGAAGCTCCTCAAGAAGGTCTAGATGGAGGAGAAGCTCCTCAAAAACCCAAACCTGTGAGGTTCTAGATGGTGGAGAACCTTCTCCAAACCCAACCTGTGAGGTTCTAGATGGTGGAGAACCTTCTCCAAACCCAACCTGTGAGGTTCTAGATGGTGGAGAACCTTCTCCAAACCCAACCTGTGAGGTTCTAGATGGTGGAGAACCTTCTCCAAACCCAACCTGTGAGGTTCTAGATGGTGGAGAACCTTCTCCAAACCCAACCTGTGAGGTTCTAGATGGTGGAGAACCTTCTCCAAACCCAACCTGTGAGGTTCTAGATGGTGGAGAACCTTCTCCAAACCCAACCTGTGAGGTTCTAGATGGTGGAGAACCTTCTCCAAACCCAACCTGTGAGGTTCTAGATGGTGGAGAACCTTCTCCAAACCCAACCTGTGAGGTTCTAGATGGTGGAGAACCTTCTCCAAACCCAACCTGTGAGGTTCTAGATGGTGGAGAACCTTCTCCAAACCCAACCTGTGAGGTTCTAGATGGTGGAGAACCTTCTCCAAACCCAACCTGTGAGGTTCTAGATGGTGGAGAACCTTCTCCAAACCCAACCTGTGAGGTTCTAGATGGTGGAGAACCTTCTCCAAACCCAACCTGTGAGGTTCTAGATGGTGGAGAACCTTCTCCAAACCCAACCTGTGAGGTTCTAGATGGTGGAGAACCTTCTCCAAACCCAACCTGTGAGGTTCTAGATGGTGGAGAACCTTCTCCAAACCCAACCTGTGAGGTTCTAGGTGGAGGAGAACCTTCTCCAAACCCCATCCATGAAGTTCTAGGTGGTGGAGAAGCTCCTCAAGAAGTTGTAGATGGAGGAGA
>NW_010293841.1:0-250 GCF_000700745.2 Antrostomus carolinensis
TCTCAGCCGTCCCCGCGGCCGTGCTGCTGTGGAGCCTGCTGTCTGCAGCGCTGCCAGGGGGGTGGGATGGTGTGAGGAGGTGGGGGTAGGATGCACCCTGCTTACCTCAGCACCCACCTCGCTGCTCCTCACCCATGGGTGCAGCTGTGAGGCTCCCATGAGCAAAGCACCCACCCAGGAGGTGGGTGATGGGGAGCTTTGCCTGCCCTGTGCCTCAGTTTCCCTCCCTGCATTGGGTTGCTTTGGGGAT
>NW_010293841.1:464-3764 GCF_000700745.2 Antrostomus carolinensis
CATCAGTGCAGGGGGACCCTCACCAGTGCTGAGCTTGTGCCCACAGGCAGTGGCAATGGATGTCACCAACATGGCACCTCTGTCCCAAGCCACTGCACAGTGGTGCCAGGTTTTCCCAGCACGGACGGACACACGCCTCCCCCTCCAAGCACCCCCAGTGCCACCGCGGAGCCCAGGGACACGCATCATCCCCCTGCCCGTGCCCAGCCATGGCAGCACTGAGGGCACAGGCTGAGGTTGGCCCCACTCGTGACACCCTAGGTGGGATCAGCACAGCCCCCAACCACCTCCAAGTGCCTTCCCAGGGCTTGGTGCTGCACAAGGGTGACGGTGACACCCAGCCTGATGACAGCACTCCTTATTTTTGGGGACGCACCATGTGCCTACACCATCATCAACATCCCACAGCATCCCCTGGTGCATCCAACCCTGCAACCCACCACCCAACCCCGCAACCCACCACCCAGCCCCACCTTGAAGCTCAACACGAGCCGGCAATGTGCACTCACAGCCCAGAGGCCAATAACCGTGTCCGGCGCTGCATCCAGAGCAGCGTGGGCAGCAGGTGGAGGGAGGGGATTCTGCCCCTCTGCTCCGCTCTCCTGAGACCCCACCTGCAGTGCTGCCTCCAGTGCTGGGGACACCAACAGCACAAGGACATGGACCTCCTGGAGCCAGTGCAGAGGAGGCCACGAGGATGATGCAAGGGCTGGAGCAGCTCTGCTGTGAGGACAGGCTGAGAGAGTTGGGGCTGTTCAGCCTGGAGAAGAGAAGGCTCCAGGGAGACCTTCTAGTGGCCTCCCAGTACCTGAAGGGGCTCCAGGAAGGCTGGGGAGGGACTTTGGCCAAGGGCAGGGAGTGACAGAACAAGGGGGGATGGCTTGAAAGTGGCAGAGGGGAGATGGAGATGAGATGTGAGGAAGAAATTCTTTGGTGTGAGGGTGGTGAGACAGTGTCCCAGGCTGCCCCGAGCAAAGCTGTGGCTGCTCCTCCCTGGAAGTGTTGAAGGCCAGGCTGGATGAGGCTTTGAGCAACCTGGTCTAGTGGAAGGTGTCCCTGCTGCTGGCAGGGGGGTTGGAACTGGATGAGCTTTAAGGTCCCTTCCAACCCAAACCACTCATTATTTCTATGATCCCATCCATCCCACCACTGAACTCCACATCTCATCCATCACCCCATCAACCACTCCAACCCCACCATCATTAGTTTTTTCTGACAGAGATGATAAACACCCAATAACCAAAACAGCTACTGAGACCAGGGGTGGGGAATATGTCACCAAACAACCTGCATTGGTTTTGGGCTAAAAAACAAACCCGGCAGGGCTTGGAGGGAGCGAGCTAACCTTGACACAGTTGCAGCAGTCACTAATAGCAGGCAATACGCCTGTTCTTGGGGGACTGTTGCAGTTGCTAAGATACTGGCAGCCGTGTGAATGGAAATGGGTCAGTAAACCTGTGGAGAGATAGTGTGACACTGTAACCGGCACAGCTGTTGCAGCCTACATCGAAAAAATCCCACCCTTTCAATATTTATCACTCTCCGCCTTCGGTTCCTTCCTCCCAGCAATTTTCCATATTGTTGTTGGTTGTGGGGTTTGTTTTTTTTTTTTTTTCCCTAAGGGAATTTGGTGAAAATACCCCAAAAGATTTGAATGGGATGAGAAATGGTGAAGATGGGAGATGATGGGATGGGGAAAAGCCACTTGGTGATGGATGGGAAGGGACATTCAAGTCTCATCCTTTGGGTGGGTGTTGTCCCCCCTCCCCTTCCCTCCCCTCCCTGACACACTCCATGAGCAGGATGGAGCCAGTTCTTGGAGAGATTTAACAGGAAACAGGCTATAATCCCCCTGGTAGGAAAACGGGTGAAAAGGTCAATTTACTTCTGTCCCTCCTTTAGGCACTGTGGTGAAATTCCACACTCGCATGGTTGGGAGAGGAGGGAGATGGTGGCCATGTCCATCCTCAGCTGTCTGTCTGTCTGTCCCCGCCTGTCACACTCCCTGTGCCTTCCCAAAGTGCTCTGGGAGCACGGGGTGGGACAGCATTCCCGACCGGGGCCGTAGCTGTGTGTCCTGGTGTCTCACCCCACCTACCCAGCACGTGTCACACATGTACCTGTGAGGAGCACACGTGTACACACGTGTCCCATCCCAACCCGCCTGCCCTCAGCACTGCTGGAGTGGGAATTCAGCTCCACTGCCTGTCCCAGTGCTGGGGTGGGTGTAAACTGGTAAGAACTGGGCGTCTCCCAAATGAACCAGCATCCCCCCTAATGCTCCAGCACCTCACCCCAACCTCAAATGTGCCAGCACCTCCCTAAATACTCCAGCAGCCCCTCTAATGCTCCAGTAGCCCCCCAAATACTGCAGCATCTCCCCAAGTCCTCCAGCATCTCCATCCCAAACACTCCAGCATCTCCCCAAACACTCCAGCATCCCCCCAAATACACCAGCAACTCTCTAAATGCTCCAGCAGCCCCCCAAATACTGCAGCATCTCCCCAAGTCCTCCAGCATCTCCATCCCAAACACTCCAGCATCTCCCCAAACACTCCAGCATCCCCCCAAATACACCAGCAACTCTCTAAATGCTCCAGCAGCCCCCCAAATACTGCAGCATCTCCCCAAGTCCTCCAGCATCTCCATCCCAAACACTCCAGCATCTCCCCAAACACTCCAGCATTCCCCCAAATACACCAGCAACTCTCTAAATGCTCCAGCATCCCTCAAAAATGCTCCACTATCAACCCAAATACTCCAGTATCCTCTCAAAAATGCTCCAGCATCCCCGCAAACACTCCAGCATCCCCCCAAAATGCTCCAGCATCCCCCCAAATGCTCCAGCGACCCCTCAAAATACTCCAGCAACTCCCCAAATACTCCAGCATTACCCACAAAATACTCCAGGATCCCTCCCTCAAACACTCCAGCATCCCCCCCAGAATACTCCAGCATCACCCCAAATACAAAGCCCTGGTGTTGCCATCCTGTCCTTGACACATTGTCCCCCAACCAGGCTCAGCTCCCCGCAGTGTCTGGGGTAGTCACAGCCTGACTGGGATGGGATGGATTGATACTGGGGAGCACTGGGAGCAAGCACACTGGTCCCCCTGTCCTGGTGCGGGGCAAGAGGAGGGACGCTGGCAGGCGGTGTCGGTCCCGGCGTGGCCGCGGGGGGCTGGCTCTGCCGTGGGGCGGGGAGGAGGCGAGAACATCTGGTCGCAGGGAAAAGGGACAGTCCGGGAAATGTGCTGAGCTGTTGGGAGGGGCCCTCAGCGCCGCGGCTGGGGTGGAGCG
>NW_010293842.1:0-14018 GCF_000700745.2 Antrostomus carolinensis
CACCCCGCTGAGGGGACCGGCCCCCGCCCTGCCGCTCCCCCGCTCCCAACGCTCCAGCCTGGGGGAGATCTAACGGGGGAGGTTCAGACCCCCTCGACGGGTGTAGGGGGCTGAGGCGGAGCTGGGCACTGAGGACGGAGAGAGGGAGGGAGAGAGGGAGGGAAGTGGCCGGGGCAGGGAGCGGGTCGCCTCACGGCGCGGTGGAGTTGCCCGCCTTGCGTCTTTGGTTACGCGGCGTTGAATGGAGCCGGTGTTCCCGCAGGGCTGGCCGTGCCCAGGCTTCCTGAGGTGCCGGAGTTACTCGCTCCCGCCACTTGCCAGAAAATCATGTGGGAAACGTCTGTGGTGCACAGGGTGGATCACAGCAATCGAGAGCGTGTTTATTTGAACTCTGCTGCTTACGGAAAGTCACTGAGTTAGTTAGTTATCGTGTCTGAGGTCTGATTCACGCCTGTACGGTAAACTGGTCTCTCTTGCCTCGAGAAGAAAATCGGACCTCTGCAGGAAGGTAAGCTACAACAAGAAAAATAATTTCCACATGCAGTGCTTCAGAGTTGAGTTTCTTTGTTAGTTTTGGTGGTGGAAAGGCGTTCCGGAGCGTTTCCAGCAGCCGGTGCCCGCCTTCCGGTCCTTCCCCCGCCGCAGCGCTGGAGGAGCGGCGGAGCAGCGATGTCGCATCCAGCTGGAGGGAGCTGCAGCTTCCCCGGCCCTCCTGCAGCCAGAGGGGATCGCAGTGTTGCCTAATACACTGTACTGCCTTGTCATAAATGAGCAGTAAAGCAATAAATCACCTTTAATCTTTGAACTACCTTTGCACTTCCCTCCTTTTTTCTGCCTGTGGCTGTTCTCCCTTGATGGTCTTTTACTGTAGGTAAAAGAAGCTCTTTTTATAATAGTTGCCATTATTGTGGGGATCACTCTTAAAGCTGGGGTTTGCTGGGTTGCGGGGGACTTCCTGATATGCTCCATCCCTCATCCCTCCTGAAACTATTTCACCACTGCTCCCTCCCTTTGCACACTTCACTTTGCACACTCCAGTGCTGGATAACCCCCAAATAGCACAGGGATTTTCTGAGAGGTGGCAGGAAAGCTCCAGAACTGGCTTCAGACCTGCTTTGTGCTGGCAAAGCAGCTTCAGCACAACCAAAACTGTCGTGGCAGACCAGGCCCCAGTTTAGAGGAAGAGTGGTGCATGGGTTAGGGATGCCAAACGGGAACAGAAGAGACACAGATTCCCTTTTCTCCCCTTTGTGCCTCATCTCTTCGTTTGCAAAGTAAAATCCCCTCATCCAAGCACAGATTAGGATGGTGCAGATGGGACATGTGGGGCTGCTGGAGATGGGCTGCCAAGAAGCCCTTTCTCTGCCGGTCCCTGCTGAAGTACCTGACATCGCTGATGTTGAATAGCTCCATACCCAAAAACAATCCTACAGATGGAAAACTCGTTCTGAAACAAACGCTGCTGATGTCTCTACATGTGGGAAGAAGTGGTGAAAATAGCAGAACAATTTCCCTTTCAAACTGCCCCTTCTGTTTCCAAGTGCTTGAGCTTCACGCTATTCATAGCATGAGTAACAGGACTTCTTTTTTTCCTCATTAGAGTTATTTGACTGATTTTTTCTAGATTGCTATCAGGGTGGAAAGAGAAGGCAGAAAAGTCTGACAAATAAAATACTTGTTTTTCCTAGGTAGAGAGAATTCTATCCACTTGTACTAGACAAGAAGATTCCCAACTTGTTGATATTGGCCATTTCACCAACATTTGTTCTCACCAAGTCACAAGCTTTGCTTCAAAACCTCAAATACTCTCTTTGAAAGCCTCAGATAATTTAGAAGGAGGTAGGAAAATTATGGTTCTATTTGTCTTATATCCTTTTAATTACAACACACCCTTTCTTAGTGTCAGTCTAGCTTGGGTTTCAGTCCTGTAATGACTTCCATTTTGAGACGTATCCTGGATCCATATGAAGCCCATACACATATTTCCTTTAGACATTTTTTTTTCTGATAATTACGTCATTAGTAACCCATTATAAATTATTGTTGAGTTTACTAATAGGGTGTAACTCACTTGAAAACTCCTCAGAGTGTTTTACAACAAACATGGTCTATTTTCTGGGGAGCCACAAGCATGAACAGTGCCATAAAGGTGAGAACAAAGCAGTAGAGGAACTCATGATAGAAATACATGTGAGTAATCAAAAGGGCTTGTTTAGTTGATATGAAGGCATAGTGATATGCTACTTGCCAATTTTTTTTTTTTCTTTCATTATTCCCACAAAGTAAATGTTGATTAGGGAATTCATTATTGGTTAAGACGACTTTCATCTTTAAATTGTGGGTAATCGTTCTTTCAGCCACGTTATCCCGCGATTGTGCGTTTCAGGTGTTGATTTGAGCGGGCAGGGAGCCATGTGGCAGCAGTGGCATGGACTTGGTCTTACTGAAAGCCTCAGCAGCAATGCCAGAGACGAATGGTCTGAAGGTGTGAATCAAAACCCAGCAGAGTATGTGGAAACACAGGTACTGGTTTCACTACACATGAAAAGAAATCATTTTCTGCTCTTACCTTAGAACTTTGACTCAAACCATGGAGGAGGAGCAAGGTATGAGAAATTTATACTGCTCTTCTTCATGCAGTGTGTGTATTTTAAATGGATAAACAGAGAGAGAGGTTCTCGTTCTAGAGCGACTAAGATGATACTTTTCCTAAGTTTTAAGTCTGCATTCAAATTAAAAAATCAGAAAAAAAAGAAAACAAATCTATTTCTTCTACTTGTATATGTGATTTTTTTTTTCTGCTCCTAAGGAGGAATCTAGTACACTTGGCTAATGCATATAGTCAAATTCAACAAAACCAAGCCTTGTGCTAACATCAGAATACAGTGAAACCTAAAAGGCATCAGAAAAAAACTCCAAGGGGGGAATTAAGTACTGAATTATTGGCTCAAACGCTCCAGGACTGAGCAGTTACAGTACTGGGCTCAGACTTGAGAACCCTGATTATGTTCTCAGCGGCAGCTGACCCCTTTCCATTTCTTGTGCACCAGCAGCACCTTGTTAGGTAGCGATGCAATACCCTCCCCAATGGATTAGTCAATCACCCAGCCGTCTTCTTAAGCAACAGAAAAAGGCAAATGGGTCTTCATGTTCCTGACAGCAGATTTTACACCATGGCAACCAAGCTGCATTAGCACACTTTTTTTTTTTCCGTAGATAGCAAACATGGGTTCTGTATCTGTGTTCAATTTCTGATTCCATCTAATAGGTTAATCTACTGTAGCATCTAATAAATGAGACCCACTAAGAGAACAATTCTTTAGCTGCCTGTATCCCCTGGATAGCTTTAAAGCCTGTGAAGGAAGTAATGGTGAGATAAGTAGGGCTGGGGCACAGACAAACCACACAGTGACTAATTACGCTGTAAGCAAGGGACAATCTGGACTAAGATCCCCTCCCCTGGGGTGAGCAGGGGCTTGAGGGTTTGTATGACCTCTGCTGTCTGTATGGAGGGAGATAAAACTTCTCGTCACAGAAGTCTTCCCCTCAGACACTAAAAAACAACTTTTTTTTCTCTGTAATTTACTTTTCCCTCAACCCCATACCATGAACATGTAATCTATCACCTCAGTGACTGAACAGGATATAAAGGTCAGTGAGTCCACTACTTGCTTTGAAGTAATGGAGACACTTTGCCAAGTCTTGCTGGAGTTTTCTACTTTTCACTGGTTCTGAATGCAGACTTAATCACATATTCAATCAGAAGAGGGCATATCTCTCTTTTCCATGATATTATAACATGAACCATTTGTTAATTTATCAGTTTGTGTGATGTACTAATGCTTGTTAGAAGATTTTTTTCTCAGTTTTCTGCAATACTGCAGCAAAGGGAATTACAGTTGGATTGATGCATCATTTTATTCACTCCAATTGGTGCAATAGAAATTGCTTATTGCTGACAAAGGAGCTAAGTCTAGAATTCTGACTCATAAAGCACTTAATTTTCTTCCACAAGTCTTTCTCGCTATTATACCAAGCAACAGCAGATTTTACTGGCAAGATCAAATGCCATCCAAGGCCAGATCTGCCACATGGCACAGGGAGAACGGCAATTTTGTCAAAGGATGCAGACGCTTCTTTCAGCTGCAAAGCTTGCAGCCTTCTTACTAGCAGTTGTCGATAAACATTCTTTAAGGACCAGTAGCAGATTGCTATTGAGTTTGTGAATCCCATGTCTGAAACTAGGCTGAGGCTGGAGACTGACACAGGAACTGGGCAGTTATTGCAAGTGTGGGTGAGAGTTCAGGGCTGTCCTTGAGTCCCTCAGCCTCTTGGCTCACCTCCTCAGCGTACTGCGATAGCAAAATACTCTCAGCCCAGTTCTGCATTCAAGCTGCACTTGCAGCAAAGACTCTGCTTTCATTTTTTCACTCCTTGGTTTTATGTCTGGTAAGACTCTTGATGAATTTTAAACAAATATTAAGGCTGCTGTGTCTTATTCCCTGCATAAATGGCCAAAAAATGCTGCTCAAAGCCAGGGATTATGAAGGTTTGAAGTTCTGGTAGCCACGCAGGCAAGATGCAGCTGCAAGAGAGAGGCTGCACAGCTGTACCTGTTCCTCTTCCTCAGGGACAGGAAGGGCAGTGGGATTGTGGCAGACAACAGTCTCCTAGATCCGTGTCATCAGCAACAATGCTGCGTGGAAAAACAGACAATAAGCAGCCTAGGGAGAGCAGGGGAGCAGAGTATTTCACCCAAAGCCCCCTTTGCTTATCCCTTATCAAGAGAATTTGCAATGTCTTCTGTGCTTTGACCCTAAGAGAGACAGAATTTCAGGCCTAAATTTGAGATGGTCAGAAGTTGTTTTATTTTCCTTCTGTGTTTGTTTAGCTTCAAGCACAAAATACCAGCAAAAAAAAAAAAAAAGGTGCAACTTTGGCCCCTGAGGTATAACTGCCAGAGCATGCAGGGTTAACAGAAGCTAAAGATGTGGGGTTTACCCTCAGCGCTGCCTTGAGCGCAAGGGAAGTGTTACACCAGAGAGAGCAGCTCTACTGAAAGGATAATATGCTCATTCATTTGCTGTGTTGGTCTAAGATAACCACAAAGACCTAGAGCTTGTGCAGTGCCAGGTACTCCAGGCAGTACGCTCAGATAACATTACCTGGCTCAAGTCCCAGAGAATGACTTTTCTTGGAGTCAGACTGACCAAGCCTTTATTTCATTACATGTTACTTAATTTCTTGCTCTGTACCAATTTCATCTTGTTGAAGAAACCAAGCTGGGCAATTTTCTCAGGACCTCGGAGAGATTTAAAAATCTGGTAGGAATTAGCTAGGTGTTATCTTATTTCTTTTAAAAACTCCAGCTTTGACATTCCTGGTTGTATGAGGCACTGTGGTACAGGAACAGCTTCAACCCACATAGCTGCAACCCACAGAACAACACACCATGAGGTGGGGATCACTTTTAAAACAGTCCCAGTTTAATAATCCCTCCCATGAGTTCACACACTTCAATATCTGGTTTGCTTTTGGATGAGCATCAAACTCTTCTACAAACCTATCCCAGCTCTCCCCAATCCCCAGCGGGGCTCAAGAGCATGGCCATGCAGCCTTTGGAAGATGAGATGCTTGGAGCAACCTCCCCTCCCAGCCTGGGGCTGTGCAGAAATCCCCTGGCAAGGGCGTTCTCCCAGGCTATGCTCAAAGAAGAGAGTTGCTATAGTAACCACTTCTCTACCTGCATTGGATCAGCTCTCTCTCTTCCCTCGTCAACTTCTCTGGTTGTGTTAGTTCAGGGCAAGAAGCAGCTTGTCAGGTCAGGTCTGTGCTTGGTTCTGTGGGCTGGAGGAGCATGTGGAAGGCACCGAGGGGTCACAGAATCACAGAGTGGTGAGGGCTGGAAGGGACCTCTGGAGATCATCCAGTCCAACCCCACTGCCAAAGCAGGATCACCTAGAGTAGATCACGCAGGAACACATCCAGGTAGGTTTGAATCTCTCCAGAGACAAAGACTCCACAACCTCTCTGGACAGCCTGTTCCAGTGCTCTGGCACCCTCACAGTAAAGAAGTATTTCCTTATGTTTAGGTTGAACCTCCCATTTTCCAGTTTGTGCCCTTGTCCTGCCACTGGACACCGCTGAGAAGAGTCTGGCCCCATCCTCCTGACACTCGCCCTTTAGATATTTATAAGCATTGATAAGATCCGTCCCCCAGCCTCCTCCTCTGCAAGCTGAACAGACCCAGCTTTCAACCTTTCCTCATATGGTAGATGGTTCTCACCCATCAGGTGGTCCTTGCTTGCTCGCTTCTCCTGCTGGAGGATGTCCTGCATGAGCATTTCCACTGCTGTTGTTCTGTGACAGAGCCACCCAAGCCGCAGAGGAACAGGCTCTTTGCTTCCCCCCTTCTTGCCCCGGCTTGCAACAGAGCCCTACTGCTGTCTTGTCCAAGAGCAGACCTACCACAGGTCCGTAGGCTCACCTCCAGCCTCACTGGGGTAGATTTCAGCCTGACAGTGGAAAAAGAAACTGGGTAAAGTCTCTTTTACTTTGTGACAGCACATTTTTGTGACAGCACATTTTTGCAACTCTTCCTGGGGTTAAAAGTGACCACAATAATCCCTGAAAACATCAGAAAGTTCCAAACCATGTTAAATGGCGTCTTCTCCAGTATGTCTACTGTGGCCAGGCCTTGGACTAATAGTTTTCTGCATGATGAATTCCACGGTGGAAGTAGATAGCTGGGAGCCAAAGAAACCTGCTCTGAGTAGGAACACGCCAGAGCCACCTCGAGCTGTTTCAAGTGTGAAACACGGGCAAATCCCAGGCACAGGCTGGGGCACGTTCCCTGACAGCAGGTGGACTAGCATGAGGTGGCTATGATGTGGTCAGCAGGGAGGGGGAAAAAAGCCACAGAATTAACTACTGTGGATTTACTAATGTTCACTTACTATTTATTAGTATAAAACCTAATAATACTATTTATTAATAATACAATTATTAATAAAATTAAAATTAAGTAATAAAAGGCTACTAATACTATTTATTAGTATAAATGGCTGCAGGGAATCACGCAGGACAACACTGGTACTGCATTATAACCAGGCACCAGGCACTGTCACTGCTTGGGTTAAATTAACATAGTAAATGCTCTCTATATTTAAATTCAACACAATAAAAAGATCCAAGAGCACACCCACATCAGTATGTTGCTTGAACAACAACCAGTAGTAAAATAAAAATGTGTGTACATTTCTAAAACCTTTCAAAATCTATTATTGACCCAAATAATGAGGAAGATCACAGACTAATCTTAAAATGACTTTTGGTCTTCTAAAATAGCATTTTTTTTCCCCCTCCCTTTTACTCATTAGGCAACAATTTGCTATGTTAAGCATGCACAGCAATGGACTAATAACGAGCTGAAATAACTGATTTGTGATGGAACTTGCAACTCCAGTACTGCTGGTTATTCAAGCACGCTGTGGTTTTTCCCAGTGAGGATGTAAAAGGGTGAATTCCAGGTGTGGATTCCAGATGCTGCAGTTTCCACTCGGGCACTGGCTGTACTTAAGTAATTGCCATGGTTTTTATGGCATCCTGGCAGAGTTAATCATTTCAGCCAAAGAATGGTTCTAGCTGGTTATTTCCTCGTGGGCCATTAAACCTCTGTCACGGGCACAGCCAGGGTAAGGAGGTGGCAGGGAGAAGTTTTGGGATCTTTGGGGAACCAAGCTGCAGCCACGGCCACAATGGGACTGCGGGCAGAGCCTGAGGCAAGGTCCATGTCCCAGGCAACAGCTTCAGCCACCCACCTCACTTGGACACGTTTGTTCCTTCCCCGTGATAACAACCAGCAGCCTGAGATTAAAGAAAGGTCATTAAGTTGGAAAATGTTTCCAAATACGCAGCAGTGTGCTGCCTGCCAAAGAGGTGGTCACCGGACTTAAAGCATACGTGGGCTGAAGAGAGTAAATACAGGAGGACAGTTAAAGCATTTCAGGGAGCTCACACATGTGTTGATTTTCAAGTGTTCAAGCCTGGAACCTAGAAAACAATAGGTCTTGTCTGCTTTACACAGACACTGGGGATTTCTGAGCCTGTATGAAGTGTTTTAACCCATCGTTTCCATTTACAGCAGGAAACGCGTCACTCTCAATTTCCTGTGCTGATTTATTTTATTAAAAAAAAAAAGAAAAAAAGGAAAAACCTCTTCCAAAAGATCAAATAGCATTTGCAAAGTCAGTTCTTTGCCCTAGTATCTTTGACTGTCAATACCTGGTTATTGTACAGGTCATTAGACTTTCAATTATCTTTTTATTGCCATATTGGCATAAAATGAGTGGAGTGGATTCTTCTATGAAACACTCCACGTCATCCAGACAAACAGCCTTCATTAGAAACAATCGCTGGTTATGCCTGGGAGGTGAGGGTCACTGTATCTACAGCCAAAGTGATTTTGTGATACACCTAAACTTCAAAGCTGCAGACTGGTTTTTTGACCCCAGAATTAAACTCACTCTTAATTGTTACCGGAATAGTGTTGCACACTATAGAGGTTTGTTTTTGTTTTTTTTTACTGTGGCATTTTGTAATTAACTAATTTAATCCTGCTTTGTTTCCATTTTGACACAGAGGAATAACACAATTACTTGTGACAACTAGAAAATGGTCAGCAAGCAATTAATCCAGATTAGAAAACCCTCTGAAAACAGAATGAAACCTGTTGCCTCTTGTACTCCATGACAGGTATTTAATAGTTTTCTGAATTAGATACGATATGATATCATTAATTTCTCCTTTTCAATCTGATGATAACTTGTGCCAACTGAATTTACAAATCTGGCTTGTTATGTATTAACCAGTCATCTGGGAATCCGGTTGAGTAAGACAGCAGTTGTTGCAATACCAAGACTCCCACATAAATCATGACTGAGTCCTAAGTAAATAGTGGTTCAAATATTGATTCACATGAGAGATACGACTGCAGTTTAAGAGGTTGCAGGTGCCAGCTGAACTACTTTAGAGAGGACCACTCCCTCCGTGTTCATTTGAGATTCACAGCAAGGTGCGCACTTCACTTGGAATTCATGGGAAGAGAGCGTTTCCCTTCACTTTTGATATCGACACTCTCTATATCAGAACCCATTTTAGATGCTCTAAAGTCAAAGGTATCACATGGTGTGTAAGTACTAAGTTATGCAGTTATTTACACTCCAGATAGATGTAACATCTGGGAAGAGGGGAGTGAGACACAAAAGTTATTTTTTATGGGGCACTGAAAGCAGGAGGAGAGGGGACCATGCAGGCTTTTCCTGACATATAGATGCTATGACAACCACTGCCCAAAAAATCCAGAGGAAGGAATTTGAGGTGAAGGAAACATCCGATGACAAAATGAAAAGCTATCTTCCACACTTTGGAAAATAGAAGGAATCTCTCGTCAGCTGGAGGAAGCTCAAGGGAAAAGGAGTGCCCCATCTTCCCATTTGTTTTTGCACTAACAAAAGATACTGTGAGCCACATCTACCCTTCTTTTTCTTCTGAGCAGGACAAACACCAGTCCTTCCAGATACACGTCACAGTTACAGATCTAAACAAGAACGAGTTTCCCCAAAGTCTCCCGGGCACTTCTGTCTTAACAAGTCCTAAGCCAGAAACTAGAGGGAAGAGCACCATAATCCATTGCAACCAGCCTAAGTGGTCTGTGAATAGAACAACCTAGATGCCATCCAGAGGGTCCTGGACAGGCTTGAGAGGTGGGTCTGTGCAAACCTCATGGAGTTCAACAAGGCCAAGTGCAAGGTCCTGCAAATGGGTCGGGGCAACCCCAAACATAAATACAGACTGAGAGCCAGCTCCAAAGAGAAGGACTTGGGGTGCTGGGGGAGGAGAAGCTCAACATGAGGCGGCAACATGCGCTGGCAGCACAGAGGCCAATAACCGTGTCCTGGGCTGCACCCAGAGCAGCGTGGGCAGCAGGTGGAGGGAGGGGATTCTGCCCCTCTGCTCCGCTCTCCTGAGACCCCACATGCAGTGCTGCCTCCAGTGCTGGGGCCACCAACAGCAAAAGGACATGGAGCTACTGGAGCCAGTGCAGAGGAGGCCACAAGGATGATGTGAGGGCTGGAGCAGCTCTGCTGTGAGGACAGGCTGAGAGAGTTGGGGCTGTTCAGCCTGGAGAAGAGAAGGCTCCAGGGAGACCTTCTAGTGGCCTCCCAGTACCTGAAGGGGCTCCAGGAAGGCTGGGGAGGGACTTTGGCCAAGGGCAGGGAGTGACAGGACAAGGGGTGATGGCTTGAAAGTGGCAGAGGGGAGATGGAGATGAGATGTGAAGAGAAATTGTTTGGTGTGAGGGTGGTCAGACACCGGCCCAGGATGCCCAGAGAAGTTGTGGATGTCCCCTCCCTGGAAGTGTTCAAGGCCAGGTTGGATGAGGCTTTGAGTAACGTGGTCTAGTGGAAATCTGCTGGCAGGGGGGTTGGGACTGGATGAGCTTTAAGGTCCCTTCCAACCCCATCCATTCTGTGATTCTCTGATTCTACATTCACTTTTAAGAGTGGCCCACTTTTAAGAATTGCTATATTCACTAAGGAAATTGTTAAGAAAAAAGTTTACATCACAGAAGTGAAGTTCCTGTTTTGAGCAACTTAAGATAAGTACATTTACATCAAAAAAGCTCAACCTTGTACATGTAGGAAGCCTGGCATACCTTTATCTCTTAGATTAGCTCATTGCTTTTCTTTTTTTAAAGGCACAGAAAACAAATTGTGCATTATCTTCACTTTCAGAGTAATACTATTTTTAAGAGGAGTGGTTGGAATCAAAGCTTAGGGCATCTCACCACATGAGACACAACATAAACTATAGAAGTTTGGAAGTAAATAACCAATACCTAACTAGTCACTGAATTCAGAGTAATTAGAATCATAAAATATCCTGAGCTGGAAGGGATCCATGAGAATCATCAAGTTCTGTGGGCCCCTGCATACAGGGCAACCTAAGAGTTGAACCATATATCCAAGAGCATTGTCCCAACGCTTCTTGAACACTGACAGGCTTGGTGCTGTGATGATTTTCCTGGGGAGTGGTCATGTTCCAGTGCTGGACCACGCCCTCAGTGAAGAACTTTTTCCTAATATCCAATTAGCCCAACAAACTATTTTCCAAGTGACACCTTGATGCTTTCCACAGTGCCATAGCACGTGCAGAAAATCCCAGTTCTTTGAAGTGCTCTCTGCACAGGCTCTCCTTGCCGTGGACACATCCCATGCACACGTGGCTGAATACTTTTGGCCCATAGTATCTGCTGTGGTTGAACCTCCCTGTGCTTCGTGGAGTGAAGGACAGAGCAAATTCAGTTTTCTCTCCGGTCCTTCTAACTGCCAGTAGCTGTGAGACAAAATCCCCACTTGTATCATTCCTCAGCACGTTGTGCAATTTTAAACCTTTTCCTTACATACGTAGTTAGCTGGAATATTGCTCTGAATTGTGCAAGAAATTATTTTGTCCACTGGTTGACAAAATGAATTAGTGTTCAGGACCTTTTTGCTATTGCAATCTAGCTGCTGTAGCTGAAACGAATGTCTATTGGTTCCCAACTGGTCTCTAGTCATGTTTTTTTGCCCTGCAGAAGCCACCTTATCTGCCACAGGAACTGTTTGCCAGTCCTCTTCAAAATGACCCTCCTTTTGGGACAGGATTTGGCCAGATGGAGATCTACCTCAGCTTCTCTGCAGGCTCTGACATGGGCCTGGCAAATCTACTCACCTGGAGAGAGCAGAGGACCTCTGACAGCAGATGGGACCTGTCTGATGTGATTTCCAGCAGGACATCAGGGATCTCAGCTATGCACCTGAGCGGAGCAGGGCATGCCTTGCAGCCAGCCATCGCATCATGCTCATGGGGATTCATCGCTGATCTGTGCCGGAGGATGACCACAGTACTCATTCCTCCACATAACACTGAGGGGTATGGACCCCAGCTGCCTGGGAAAGGTTGGAGAATTCTTCCTTTTGGTGAAATTCCAGCGGTAAATTCAGTGGCAGCGAACATCAGCTTGGGGAACCAGAGCTGAGTGGTACCCAGCAGAACCACATCATGCGTACCATGAACTAATTTGGGAACTAACTTCTGGAAGTGCTGCTCTGGACCTGATGTGCACCTTTCCTGCTTACAACAATCATCTCCTCAGCTGCTTTGCAGTTCTCAGTGCAACATCAGAGCAGAGAAAGTATTGTTAAGCAAGGTGTGATCAATTATTGTGTAATTCCTTCTCAGCCCTTCTCTTGTGCTGGGGTCAGGGAGAGGGGGCAGTTTTGTACCAGTGTCACAACCATTACTATATTTAGGGGATTTTCTCACAGCTTCTAAACAATAACATATAAGAGTTAAGACATGTGCTTGCTGGGCATGCTTGAGATGGAAAAGCATCAAAATACATCTCTTTCTCAGCAATTGGCTCTGCTACAAGAAATAATTCTAGCTCACCAACTGTGTAAACCAAAAATTACTGTGATTACAGGCCTCCACATAAACAGAAAAAAATCCAACTTCATTCTGACTCCAAGCACAATGCCTGTGAGATGACTGTTACTCTGAGGTCTTCAGGAGACTGTGTTACGGAGCATTCAAACAAGAATAAGTTCTTCCAAGCGCAAGTAGTTTATTTGTTTTCTTCCTCCTCTATTGTAGATTTTTCCAGACGTAGTTTTGCAAGGCTCTTTGAAACCAGCAAGGAGCTAGTGGACAAGAAATCTTTTCCTTGGAGAATGGATGAAAAGGCCTACTTAAACCTTCATAAGAGGTTTCCTCCTTTCAGTTATGCTGCCAAGGCTGTTGCTAAAGAAGGTTTTGATGTAAGGGTTGATAACTTGCTCAGCTCACTGGCAGGCAGAACATGCAGAGTCTTGGTAAGATGCTCCCTGTCTAGATCTGTGGAAGCATGCAGCTCTCCTCTTCCCTTGACTTCACCATTCCCCTCATCCTGGAGGTCCACTACTGAGGACCTGACAAACCAAACCACAACCATGTAGCATGTCAACAGAAGAGCAGAGCCAGGCCATCTTTTCCCCATCAGTAGCCTGTTTGACTTGGGATCGTGTGTATTTGTCCTTAGAGGACACCAGTGTCCCAGTGCCTGCCTGGCAGGTGGTGTGCCCTGGCATGGCCCCAGCGATCTTCTTGTCCTGAGGAGGTGAGAGGCAGAGGCTCAGCTGTGGTGGCCCCAGCCTGGGTCAGGCCATTCTGGCACTTGTGCATGCCCCGTCTGTCAGTGCAGCCCCAGGGCTGCTGCCAATGCCGCCTCTTCCTGTCCTTCAAAATCCTTCCTCGTGGCTGCGTGGCTCACTGCCACAGAAAGATGCCACTCAGTCAAAGTTCAAACAAAGTTTGTAGCCAAAAAAGAAATGCCTGCTCCCTTCCAGCCCTGAATTAGAATAACTTCAAAACAAATAGAGTGAACTCAGAAAACAAAAATAGAAGTGCTATTTGATCACCACCTGCCTTCCTAGAAAATCCTGTTTCCATCATTTCCATCCATCTCTGTGTAAACTTGGTGGAGTCACAACCTTAACAGGACTTTCTTGTTTTTGAAAGATTGTTTCTTTACAGCCTTCTGTGCTCCACATCTTCCTTTCACAGTGCAGAACAACTCGGGTCCCAGGTTCTTCTCCAAGATTTTATTACACCAAGGGTGGGATTTCACCACAGACATCTGCATCTCAGCTCAGCCCAAATGCTTGTGTACAATCAACAGCACCAAGGGCAAGGTTCACTTACCCCTGAAAAGTCTTCAAACAAGTGCTGATTTCTTTCCTTTGGCTAATAAAGGAACCCAGCCCAGGCAGCTTGGGTGGCCACATCGACTTTGCAGCTGTCTAGAATGAAGACAAACACCATCCAAAGTGACTCGGAATTCTGACTGAACAGGATTTACCTCCCAATTATTTTTTCATTGCTCACACGAATGAAGGGAAAGCTGAGCCACGCACCTTCTGCATGCCAGGAACACA
>NW_010293842.1:14032-16443 GCF_000700745.2 Antrostomus carolinensis
GAAGGGCCAGACATCCTTTTGCTTTGTAACCTTTGCAGCAGGGTCTCTTTCCTTAAAAGCACATAATTAACAAGTGAGATCCACTTCTCTCTGGCCACCAATGCTGGGAGCAGAGGAAATGGCAGGAAGATGTGGCAGGGGAGGGCGAGGTTGGCCATGAGGAAAAGGTTCTTGGGGCAGAGGGTGGTGGAGCATTGGAACAGGCTCCCCAGGGAGGTGCTCATGGCACCAAGCCTGACAAGATTCCAGCAGCATTTGGCCAAGGCCCTCAGGGACATGGTGTGAATGTTGGGATTGTCCTGTGCAGGGACAGGAGTTGGACTGATGGTCCTTGTGGGTCCCTTCCCACTCCCAACAGTCAGTGATTCTGTGATTCTAAATTCAGTATAGTCCTCAACACCTTGGGTGAGACAGTCTCGATTATTTCCTTAAAGAGCATCTGCTCTCCAGAAAGATGCCAAGTGCCCACATGAGAATCTTCTCATGCATTTTCCCAGTTCTGATCCTTCTGGGGCTCTTTGGTCAGACACACATCCTTCCTCTTCCTTGATTTCAAACTAGGCAACTTGTTTGTGACAGGACCCCCTTGAAAAGACAGAAGATTGTCATGCACGCTCAGAGGAAGAAGGGGTAGCAACTGCTTGAGGCAGACACAGGCAGCTGTAAAGAACCTGCCATGTCTTAATAGCAAAAGCAAGACAGGAGAGAAGAGAGGTACTGCTGGTGTGCACTGGGAGGGCGGGAGAGCGTCTTCCCAGCCTGCTGGGAAGAGGGCAGGAGACGTGTTCTTAAACAGCAGCCAAGATTAGGTAGAGCAGGTTGGGGTGGGATGAAGGTCTCTGTGTCCCCTCGTCTCATCAGGAAAGATCTAGAGAGGCATCAGCACAAAGACTCAGCGCATGTGCTACAGAGGCAGAAGGGATGATATTTGCTGGTTGAGCCTAGCTGTTGCTTTTGGCTGATAACCAGTAAAAATGAAGCTTTCCTGTTATTATTACCATATGTGAGAGATCAGTGTGAAGGACAACCCTGCCACCAGACAGGGAGCAACACAGCACAGAGTCTGACAGCTCCCTCCTCTCCTTTTCTTTTAGACTGTGCTAAATGATAACGCCAGCGTGCAAACTAACAATAGCTCTGCAGCAGCATGAGAAAGTTAAACAAGCCTTAAGTCACGGGGATGCAGCCATTACCCCTGTGCTCTGACTAAAGCTATAGACTACAAACACTTCTAGGGGAAAAAACTGCAAAGGGAGGAGGTGTTGAGATGTTACTGACCTAAAACCACACTCCTGCAGTCCATCGTGTTCCACCTGTAAGTATCTCCCCCAGGTCCTGATCACAGGCGAGCAAAATCACAGCTAAGGAGGTTCTTGTCTTTGAATCAGAACATAGCCCCCATCAAGAGCAGATAATGCTCTAACAGTGGATTTCATCCATGTGACAATAAAAATAGGAAAGAAAACCCAAACATCAAGGCAGTCATCAATCGCCAGGCACCACACAGTGACTGAACTAATGTGCCCCCAGGAACTGTCCCGCTATGGCAGGGTTTGCTGCACGTGGCAGAGGAGGGAAGAGTTTACACTGGGAAATTTCTGCTCTGGCCTCTGTGTTTACAGTCAGGCAGTTTGCATATGATCAGTAAATTCTCTTAAAGCACTTCCAAAGGAAAGGCAGAAACGTCCTTTGGAGCATGTAGCTTCCTTGCTGCATCAACTCTGAATGACTCTGCTGTAGTGCAGCAGGATCCCTCTGCTTCTCCAGAGCTTTTGTGCTACTAGTCACTGAAATCCCAGCTAATACACATTCCACAGAGTGCACAGTACTTGTGTGATTCTCCTCCCACGCTACACCAATTTAATGAAAATATGACAGACTTCCGGGCAGGGCTTTGTTCCAAGATGTATTTTTTTTTCACGTTCTTAGCTTTGCTTTCAGTCAGGTTGTTCTTCCCCACCTACCCTTTGGCCTTGAGAAGGCCAGTCCTTTGGCAAACCGCTCCACGCTCTGTTTGTTTTAGTAATTCTTACCCGAGGTCATTATCTTAGAATCCTGTTTGTGCAGTTTTGGACAAGATTCGGTACTTGGTGGGGAGGGTGAGCGAGGTGGGAAGGTTTCTTAGTGCCTTTAGTATTTCTTATGCTATCTGTGATATCTATGTTATGTGACTATTAAGTAGATGATTTACAAGCTTGTTGACACTGAGATGGTGTGAATCTCTGCCCCTTAGAGTAGGTGTAACCACAACTTGACAGAGCAGCTATGGGAAGGGTAAGGGCTATGGAGAGCTACAGTTTCTGGACTGTGCACAATGCACCCAGGAAACATGAGAAGAAAGCACAGTGGTGGACAGCCCACTGCAAGTCACAGAACCATCGACTGGTTTAGGTTGGAAGGGACCTTAAAGC
>NW_010293843.1:0-15931 GCF_000700745.2 Antrostomus carolinensis
GGGGGGCAGCGATGTGCTCGGGGCTGCAGCAGCAGCAGCGGAGCAGCCGGGCGGGGAGGTGCTGCTGGTGGTGTCATGGTGTTCAGTGCACTGCTTGAAGGAAATACTGGCATCACCTCTAAAATCCCCACAGAAAATGAAGTTTGGGATGGAAGGATAATTAACGGTAATGAGCTGGATCTGTAAATACCCCCAAAGAGTCCAACACGCAGCTCGGTTGCCCCATAAAGTGAAATACCTATTGCACTTGCTGTGTTTCTCGATGCCAGGCTGAAAACTTCTCCCCTGGTTTTGTTAGAGGGTGTAAAGTCTGTTGTGAAAAGTGTTTGTCCTCAGGTAAAGACTCGATTGAGGTGGGTGTGCTGGCTGCTGAGCCTGCACAAAGAGAGCAATGAGATAATAACGCAGGTGTGTGTGTTCCTGTGCGAATTAAATAAGAGCTGGATGCTCCATCACTGCAGCCAGGTGCAGGTACCCACCAGCATCTCTCACCAGCCAGGTGACACCTTCCCGTTCAGGTGTGACGGGCTGTGCCACAGCCTTCCCCAGCTTTCTCTCTCAGGTATGGGGTTGTGCTGCAGCAGGAAGCTTCTGCCCTGTGTGGGGTGAAGTTTGTAGCACGGCCGTGCAGGTGGCAACAGCAGTTCTTGGTGAAATGCTGCCAAGACAGCTCCAGTTTATTACTCAGGCAAGATTCTCATCATCTTCAGTGGGAGTTTTGTCCAAGGCTTTCCTTATGCTTTCTGTTCCATCACAACTGCATCTCAAGGTCCTGCTCCCCTTCCTTTGTGCTTTTGAAGAGGATCAGGTGTTAATCTTGCCATATGATAAAGGACTCAGCCCTCAGGTGCTTCTGTGACTCCATGGACCATGTTTTGCCTTCAGCTACCTCGGTGTGATTGCTTTCAGGAGGATGGCATGGCTGTAACCAGGGCAGGAGTTGGCTCCTAACTCATCAACCCTCAATGCACAGGTTAGTCTTTAACACTTCAGATGCACACCTTTAATTTTAGGAAGCACCTCCCAGGAGTCCTGCCTGGGTCTGCTCTCTATGCAGAGCATTAAGAAATGTGGCTCTTAGAGTCAGGCTTAATATCCACAGATGTTGCCGTGGATTATGGGGAGGGAACAGTGAGTGACTCATTTGGAGTTTAATTCCTCCCCTCCCCCATGAACTCAGTTAAATCTGAGGCCAGATCTGTCTTTGCTTCTACCCCTCTGAGGCCAGAGGGGAGGAAGTTGCTATAAACCAGGCTGGAATTTAGAGATGCTCTTTGCTTCTCCAGTGCTTGTTGGGGAAAGCACAAGGACTAACACCCACCACCCTGGTGTTCTACCACTTGCAAGATGGAGCAGAAATGAGGGATTATGTCACTTGGTCAAGAGAGATGCTGAGGTGTGTTCCTGGGAGGAGATGTTTGCTCTGAGCAAAGAGCTGAGTGGGAGTGGGCAGGTTGGAAAAGTCTGTGTGTCTCCAGGGAGTGTCCACACCACCTCTACACACCAAGTTGTCAGCAGTCAATTAACTCCAGACAAAAATTTCCAGTATAGAGTCACTCCCTTGCCAAATCTTAGTGTTGATGAGTGAAGGAGAATCTTTAGCACCAAGATCTTCACATCTTCTGAGCTGTAAACTTCAGTGGTTGTTCTCTTCTCTGAGCCTTACTCAGAGGCTGCCCTGAGTAAACTCTGTGCTTTGGGAAATGGTTGAGCTGCCAGGTAAGTAGCTGTGCTGCAGTTGTTGGCTGTGATAACCACATTATTGCAAGAGAAGACTGTTTTTGGTGCTGGTTTTCTTTAGCAGGTTTCTTATATCCAGTTTGCTTTGGTGTTTTTACTTCTTTTTAGTCCAAATTTATTTGACTAAAATTTAGTCATTAAATAAAATTCAAGGAATTGAGTTTATCTTGCTCAGCCAGTTTGATGATCGTGCAGCTTCACCCAATTTGATGCTGCTACTCCAGTTTGCAGCAGTTCAGTGAAGAGAGAATCAGCTGACTTGGCGTTTGTGAGTTTCCCAAAGTGATCGTTTGGTGTGAGCTTGAAAAGGCAGATTTCAAGCCATGGATGTGTTTTTTTTTTTCTCCTCAGGCTCGTGCTAACCTCAGGAAGGCTGGTGGTGCCTGCATACTAAGCAGGAAGCAAGGTGTGTGTGTGTGGCTTTGAATGAAGTGGTTCTCTTCAGAAGTCACGCTGCATTTTTCATCATTTTTTTTTCTTTTCCCTCCTCCTATCTGTTCTGATCTGTAACATCTTTTTTTTTTTCTGGAGATGTTGCTTTGATCTCTTAAAGTGAAGAGACGGCGCGTGAACCACATAGAGAGGATGGATTTCCCCACTGCTGAGGCCGGATCCAGCACCCAGCAGCTCCCCAGGTTTTAAAGGCGAGGACTCAACAGGCTGAGAGCAGTTTTGCCCATCAGACTGGTGGTGCTCAGGCTTTGCCCTGCCTTTGATCTTTGCTCTCATCCCCTCAGCCAGCTGGTGCTGGCAGCTCTGGCGACAGCCCCCTCCGCCTGTTCAATGAACTCCCCACTGGATTAAGGGGCAACATTCACTCCCCTCAAAGCTCTTCCTATTCACAGGCCCCTGGCTGGAAGGAGGTTGCTGTAATAGGCCACCAAGTGCAGGTGTGATAAGAGGAGAAGCCAGGACCTAATGAGCAGTGCCTTTGAGCAGTCAGCACGTAGATGATTTCTTTAGTTTCCCACTTTCTGTTTTGCAGGTGATGCCAAATCCCAACACTTCTTTCAGGCCTGCCCTGCCCTTCCTCCTCTCTCATTTGCTCCTGCCAGCTGGTATCACAAGTGAGGAGAGAGAGAAAGCTTTGCTTTCCCAGGGCTGCTGCTTTTAGTAGAGAGTCTGTTTCAGTAAACTACGTCAGGAAAACTTGGTGCATTTTAATCCCCATCATCTTTCCTCCTTTGTGAGCTGCCTGGAAGCCTGTGTGTTTCAGTGGCTGCAGGATGGGTGTTTTCCTCAGTCTCCTTAGTGCAGGGAGGTCTGTTGATACTGCATTGACATGAAGACAGGGGAAAAAAAAAAGATGTGTGTTTGCAATTCTTGGGTTAGATTTCTTCTGGGATATCAGCCTTAACGTAGTTTGCAACATTTTAGCTGGATCTTTGTATGAAGAAAGGAGTTTCTTCCCCTCCCTGATACTAAACACCTAGTTAACAGAGACTTTATAACTTTATTCAGCTTTCACACAAAGGTTACTTTATTAACTTGTGAGGATTGCAAGCTGCCCTGCCCGTAACAAAACTTTACCCTGTGTCAAATGGATTTTTACTTTTACATTTTACTTTCCTAACGTGAATTCTCACACGTTGAGCAAGCTATAGGGTAGCAAAAGCTGTCTGGGAACTTATCCTTTTCTTCCATGTAGAAGCAAATATGCAGAAGAATAAGCAAATAGGGCTTCAGAAGTTTTAAGAAAGCCTTAACAACGCCCTTCAGTGGTGTTAAGAGAATGTGGCTGAGCCAATGTGACTGAAGAAAGCATCTGAAGAACATTTTGTCAGTCAAGGCAGAATCAAAGGTCTGGTTTATACTTTTAAAAAAAGCTTTTCCAATATAATTATAATGGCTGGAGAGGGTGATTTTTCATTTTTCTCTGCTGAAATAGTCATACTAATAAAAGTCCTTGCTGTGGATGTAGTTAGCTGTATTAGTTTAGAGGTGATTTTTAGACCAGGATAGCTTATTTTTTTGCTTTCCAAAGCAAAAAGCTTGGTCTACATTTGACAAGTTTTTGCCAACTTAGTTATCTGTCCACCAATGCAAAGAAATTGCTCTTGTGACTCACTTCTGTGTCAGCAGAAGCCCTGGTAGAGATGCAATTACCAGTGAAAACCCCAACAGCAACAAGAAAAACAAACAAACAGCCCTTTGGTGGAGGGAAAGGATTGGAGCTGTGCTGAGGGATGGAGCTGGATGGACACTCACCTTGCAAACAGGGTGGCATTGCCATCCCTGAGCCACTGGCACAGAGGGATGTGACAGTACCCGGGGGTATCACACTTATCCAAACGTTCCTGAGAGCAGCTGATAGCAGAATGATCAGGGACTGATGCTGTTGTGTCGTCGCTGATCTGAGACGTTAATCTGGGGTTTTGCTCCTTTCTCAGCTCGCCTGGTATTTTGTGATCTGTCTCTTCCCCTCCTAAAGTTGGGGCAATGCTGCCTGTGTGGCCTCTCTGCTCCAGAAATGGGGCTGTGGAGGGGATGGCAGCAAGCTGTGTTCCTCTGGGTTTGGGTCACTGGGTCCCACAAGAGAAGGAGGTGAAAAGGGATTAAGTTTCCTGCAGGACTGTGAGAGGTTCAAGGGGTCTTTTCAAGTGCTTCAAGACAAGTTTTGCTGGAGATTTCCCTTTCCTTGACTGTCGTGGAAGCCAAAGGTCACCACTGAAAGGCTTATGTAGCTGTGTCTCAGGTGGATCAGGGAGAAGTCGTGTGAGTCCATCCTCCCTCACTGTGTGGGCAGGCACGTGCTGTCAGTGATAGCTGGTGACTGGTTGGAGCAGTAAATTAAATCCAACAGGGAGTGGAAGAGTTTGTTGTAGCTCTGCTGGTTTAGCTTGGCTGCCAAGCTCTGTGAAATGCATATAAACCCAGAATAAATTGTATTTATAAAAGCACTTGGTGCTGGTATTGCTACATCTAAAATAGAAAAGCTTTCCTGCCTTTAATTAACATTTTCTAGCATAGGCAAAGTATCAAGGACATCCAGCTTGTATCCTCTTTTCAAGTAGGAAATGTTCTTCCAAGAGGATTCCTGTTGCCTTAATGCCCAGCCTGATCCCCACCACGGGCTTGTGTCTGCCTCAGTACCAGCTCATTTTGGTTAAGTTTACATTTAAGATAGTTTTACTCCACGGAGGAGTCACCCTCCAAACACGCTGCCTGATGTAAACTGTGGTCAGCTGCTGAGCAAGGTGAGCCGACGCCGTGTCGGGCTGAGCTACTGGTGTGTGTACAAGAGACAGGCTTGGGGTTGGAGGTGAGCTATTAAATATTAAATCCAACCTTTTTAGTGTCATATCTCCTTCTCCAGGGAGAGCTCAAGTGTGCAGTGTTGGTTTAGGACAGGGAGATGGTGAATGGGATGGACTGGTAGAGCAGAAAATTCAAGTCCACTTCTGTTTGCATACGGCTGATCATCCTGTGGAGACAGCACATGGGAAAGGGAGGAAATTTGCAGGTGGCACAGCTGGGGAGGAAGTAAATATGGAGCAAGATAACCAGGCTGACGTGGGTAAACTCAAAACAAAGCCAGGTAAGTGACTTACCCCCTGTTTCTAACAGGGAAATGTAAAATTATGCAAACAGGGATAAAAATAATCAAACTCATGAGAGGTTCTTGGGTCAGCTAGGTCAGTACGTGACCCAGGAGATGGGGATGAGCTTGCCATGGCCACAACATCCAAAACAAACAGCAGGGCACTGGGGACCTGAGCAAATGGAGGTGAGTGGAGATAACAGTGATGCTCACAGCCTACACAACAGGCCCATCACCTCTGATTTGGGGGCAAAGTATTGGAGGCAAGTCCAGGAGGTGTGTGATGCTGCAGAAAAACGTGCCTGCTTGTGCTGGTCTCGATGCTACAAAGAGGAGGAACGTGGTGCTTATTCCTCCTGAGAACAGAGGGCAGCCAGGAGGAATCTGATGGCTTGAGCCATCCGGAGAGCTGAAGGGAACACGGGACGAGAGCACGGGCACTGCCGTGGAGGGAGAGCTGAGGTCCAGGAGTCTGAACTGAGATATGCCGTGCTTTGGCCTTGCTTAGGTTAAGAGAAAAGGTCTCTGTGTGTTGTTCAGAGTGCTGCTTCAGATTTTAATTAGTTTTAAAAGTCAAGTGGAGATGTGGGCAGATGTATTTTAACATGTTAACTGGCAGAAGGGAACCCTGGTCTCCTCAGGACCGTGACCTACTGATGAATTAGATTGCAGTCTTGAGTGCTATGAATTAAACTCTTTTATTTTCATTTTTTCCTCCTTCTTTTCCTTTTTAAGTGTGAGCTCCTGGATTCTTGAGAATCTCAGCTACCTTCTTCCTTTCCAGCCACACATTTCTAGTCCTTGCACTTTCAGAGGTAGTTTTAATAGATAATTTCTCCCAAAGGCTCAAAGCCAGAAGGCTGATTACCCAAATGTTTTATCCAACTTGAGTGGTAATTGGGGATGTTTCATACTGCTGATCCAGAACATTCAGAAGCTATAGTCAGGTTCTCTCAAAAATCAGAATATTGTTTCAGGAAGTGGGAAAATCAAACATGCACATGATAGAAGACTTAGAAAAGATTAATGGGTTTCGAAATGACATGCTGTTGATTTGGGAATTGAAGTATGCCTGTTGTAATATCAGGAGGTGGTTATTGAAATGTGACATTCCTCGGTGTCTAGTGAATGCAAAATACCCCAAAACCTTTGACTTCAAAGCTGTGGAGGGAGAATTTGGGGGCTGGAGAGGCAGCACCTCCAGCTTGGAGATCATCAGGATCTACACTAAATAGGAGATGGGTGTTTAAGTCACTTACATTTTTGGAACCTGAGAAGTTAAGTTAGTTTTTTGATGCATTTCTTATGTCCAAGGGTGTAGGTAGCAAATTTACACCTTGTCAAATGCGGCTTTATCAGTGTAAAGAGAAGAGTATCAGTATTTGGGAGATGAAAGCACGAATAATCAGGTTGTGAGCTGGTTTCTGTGATTCCATCTAGTATCCTGTTGGCTTGCAAGTTTGAACATTAACCTCTAGATTATGAGGACATAAAGCACGAGTCTAAATATTTTATTAATTGAGAAGCATTATTAATATTTGATAGATTAAATCAACACCCAGAAGGCTTTGCAAAAAAGCACCATCGCTGATCTGCTAACCAAGACATTAGGTGTTTTTAATTGCAAACTCATTTGTAATACCTTCTTCTCAATTCTGTGTCTTAAAGGATTTATATTTTATAAATATAAAATATATTTATTATATGGAAATCTTTATTTGCTGAAGATTTCCATACATTAGAAATCCTTTTGTTCTTTGGCTTAGGAAGGGTATTTTTTGAGTACTCTTAAGGATGCATTGTTTCTAATTGATGCTTTAATGCCTCCTGAATACACAAAGATGGTTGTTTATAAGCAATCCTATATGACCTGGAGATGACATCTGGAATATTGAACCTTTATTTGCTTTACTTTGAGGAGAAACAATGAATGTTCCTTTAAAGATGGGCCTTCGTAGGAGATGGGATATTTATTCTTGCTGTAGTGCCAGATCCTGTAGCTTTCAGAGTGTGTGTGGAGAGGTGAGGTGAAGAGCCACGCTGTCTTTTAATCAACTTCCCCCTGTACCAGGGAGACGCCACCAGTGAGCAAACAAAACTGCTACTGAGCTGAAGATTCGTCTTCAGCTGAAGATTTTTGCTGAAGATTCATCTGCTTTGACTTTGGAGAATTGACAGTGGGGAGAGGTTAGTGCAGCCTCCTGCTTGCATGGTTTGAAAAGGCCAGCGAGGGGGGATCATATTCTATCTTGGTTATTTCCACTTTGTTTTCCAGTCACTGCTGAAAGAAGTTGTATTTCCCATCTTTCTTTTTTTTCTTTCCTTTTTTTTTTTTTAAATTTAGACCAGATGTATTTCACACACAGTGTACTCTGAGCCTAACTACCACATTTTTTGGGGTTTCTTTGTCTGCAAGTTTTATAGTCTCCTTTCCCTATTGAAAATACCCTTCACACTGGTGATCTGGTTGTGTTCTTGGGTTTCTAAGAGTTTAGCACCTTTTCTCATGTTGATAGCACATTGGGACTCTTATTAAAAACAGATTGGTTTGATATCTTCTCAAATCCACACCTTTAGACTATCCTTGTAGAGGCTGTTTTAGTGACATAATTTATCTTCTCCCCCGATGTGACAGCACACAAAAAATTTTCCCTGCCGCTGCGGATGCAAATCCTGATGCTTTATACAGTTCCAAGGTGGATGTTATATCCCTGTGGCTGCTGTTTGTCCTGGAGTTGTTGGCTCAAGGCTGCCCTCAGCAATGACACACGACACAAAGATCCTCCTCGCCCCCCAGCCAGCATGTTGGGCTTAAACACAGGTCCCAGTGTGATCCCAGAGGCAGCCGGGCTGCGGAGAGAGAAGGTCAGGAGGTGATAGGAACACGGGTGATTTGTCAGCTCTGAGGTTTGGCTAAGCACTAAGAAGTTTTCCCATCCAATTTGCTTTTCTTCACCGGGTCTTTGTTTCCAGCCACGCTTCTGATGAAAGGCAGAAGCGGCGGCTCCTCCATTGGCTGCAGGAAACCACCTCCCCATGCGGCACAAGCCCTTGACGAACACGCGCTGCGGCCGAGTGCCAGCGTGGATGCGCTCCGCTGGCAGAGCTGCCTTGGCAGCTGTGAGCCCTGGGCTCTTGCTTGTGGGGTGCTGGCTCCTGCCAAAATATCCTCCTGTAACAGGGGAGAAAAAACAGCTGGGAAAGGGAATTTCCATTATCTGCCTTGAAATGCACCTAGCAGAGTCATCTGGCAGCTCACCACCGCTTTGAGCCTGCAGACCCCGAGGAAACGACTGGGATATTCTCGGTGAGCTCTCAGGAGTAAGGAGGTTTGATAGGGTTCCCCCCAAACGTGCTTGTGATCCAGCAGCATGGTTGTGTCAGCAGCTCGAAGCCAATTCTCTGTCGGCAGAGCCGTATATCTTTTTGCAGACGTGGCCAAAGAGCTGATTGCAGGAAGCTCCCGTCCTCTGTGTGCGTTTATACATCGGATACCCAGAGATATTCTAAATTCTTCTTTCAATGATCAAAACTCCACAAGTGGAAGTTGGTGTGGAGATGCCAAAAGCAAACTCCTGATGCAACAGTGTCTGTTTTTTAAAGAGAAATGTAGATGGTGCCACGAAGCCCCGTGGTTCCTGCGTGCATTCCCTGGTGAGTCAGGTACCTCAGCTTGCACCGGATGGGAATGCTGATGCAGTCGCTGGTGGCTGCCAAAGCAAGGAGTCCACACAAGGAGATGAGACAACAATCCTTTTTCCCTGCTGAGTACTCATTAACGTTTTCTTGCTGATGTATTATTAATTAAGCTAATTTTTCTTGCTCTGTAAGTATAGATGGTGCTTTGCAAGCAGAGAGCATAACCTGGTTGTTTCTCAAGAGTTTCTGGAATATGTGTTGTTCCATGTGCAAAATGAGAGGGTTGGAAAAACTGACTCTGCAGTTGAATATTGAAGTAAGGTGAATCTCTGGGTTTTGTTTTCCTTTTTTTTCCCCCTTTTACTTAGCAGATGTCTGGCTTCATGGCTGACTGGGGCTGGTGGATGTGGAGCTGTATGAGCGGAGAGCTAAGGACCTGTAAATGCCTTGTGTGCAGAATTAGTGCAGGCAGATAATAGGACTTAAGTGCAAGGAGAGTTTGCAACATTGACCCTCCGTAAGACAGAAGATTATATAGACTAAAGTAGAGTATTACATTAAAAAGAGTCTTGGGATCTGATCCAAAAACACAGAAATCAGAGAGGGATTTGCTGTCAGCTTCAGCACGAGCAGACTGCTCGCCCTGTACCCTGCAATTTAAACACAAGAAGTTCAAGATCTCTCCAAGCCAGGCTGGTTGGTGAAGTCCAATTATGAGATTTCCAATTGTCCCTGCTGAAAAGCCGCTGTGCACAAGATGATTTGATAGTCTTGTTAAATGCCAATTAATTGAAATTCTGCTAATTGGCCTGACCCTCATTGTGGTGTCTTGCAGTGTCCTCGCTGTCAGCAGCCTGTGTGCCTGAAAGGTGCTGCCGGTGTGTCCGTGGGGGAAAGGATGTGCTGTCATCTCTGAATGTCCAATATCACTTTGGGATCTGTGTGTTTGGAAGTCCCTTGAGTCTGCTGAGATGAGGTGTGTGGATCTCCATGGGTTGCTTTTTTGTGAGGCCTGCGAGGTGGCTCTTCCTCCTAACACATCCCTCCTCCATCCCCTGTGTGCTGGTAGTTCCCCTGGGGATCAGCAGAAGCTCCTACTCTTGAATTGTCCTGGTTGGGGTTCTACAGCCTGTGTTGCTCTCCAGGCTTTGTCCCTGGGACAGGTTGGTTGATTTTTTGTTCCCTGTGATGCTTTTCCCCATCTGTAAACCAGAGGTGATATTTTTACAAAGTTCTAAGGCTCGACCTGGTGTTAGAAGAAGCCTTTAATTGGAAGTGTTGTAGCAATGCAGAATTTGAAATGTACAGGTTGTCCTCTCTGGGTAAGAGGTGGCAAGTTATACAGCTCAAATGTTCCCTATTTTATATGCTCTGATTTCTGGCTTCATTCCTTAAGATCATGGGTGAACCTAATGAAATGAAATAGAAAACTTCTTTTAGAAGCACTTTGTAACATCTCAAATGTTTGTGATCAAAGCCAAATGTCCAGCACCTCTTCTTTGGGCTTCTGATAGCAACATAGGATTTTATCTTGTAAATGGGATCTGTTATCTTTTCTCATGTTGTCTTATTCTATTTTTAAATTAGGCTGATGTATCCTATTCTAGCCAACTAAATATTAACAAACCTATGTAATTATGGCATCAGCTGTACGGTTATTCTGTCCCCTTTGCTGGGAAACATCAACTTTAAAAAAAACAAATCTACTTTGATGACCTGTCAATCACTTTTCTCCTAGCAAAACCTTGGGTGGGAAAGTGTCACTTTGGTGAACTTTCCTGTTTGTTTATCTCCATCTGTTTTTTTGAAGAGATTTTTAAAGAGTGTAGTGGTTGCAGCTGGAGCTCCAGGCCTCATTTCACAGTGCAGGTGAGTGGGGCAAAGCAGAGAGGAATCTAAAAAAGGCTGGAGGTTCCATCAGCATCCTCTGCCCTTGGCTGTGTCCTGACCACGCAGCCCAGGAGCACCTGGTGCACGTTCCTTCCAGCCACAGTCTGGCTGTGGTGGCATCTGACCTGGCAAAAGCGCTGGGAGAACTCTGCTCTGTTGGTTGATTCAGCTGGTTTTGGAGGTTTTTTTTTGAATGAGGAAAAAACCCCTTAATATTTTGGCAATGATCACTCACAATGATCATTCACAATGATTTCTTTTATTCCATGCGTGACAAAACCATGTGGTTACAGTCTCTTGCTCAGCCTGGGTAGGATTTGCTCCTTCATGTGTTGCCATCAGAAGTTCAAGATGTATCTTAAATCCTACTTAAATCTTACTCTCCAGTGGATCCTCCTTGTTTAGCTGTGGGCACAAGAGTGGGAAGGAGTGTGTTACACTGAGTACTACGAGTTAAATTGCACGGGAGGAAAATGAACCCGGATTGTTTTTTACACTGTGTTCTCAGAGCTCTGTGAAGGTTTGGCCCATGGAGGCTGTCGTTTCTGGTAACCAAGGTTAGTTTGAGAGCTCATCTTCAGGCAGATGCTGCCATTATCTTGGTGAGGTGTCTCCTTCCTTTACCTCACCAGCCACACTGGCATGACACGCGTCTGTCTGTCTGGCCTCGGGAATGCTGTGTTTCCTCGCTGCCTTCTGGGCTGGGCAGCGTATGGGAGGAGTGGTTAAAATCTTTATCATTTCTACTAGATCCTATGAGTTGCTTCTCCAGGGATGTGGTGCCTAAAACCAGATAAAAACCCTTTCTTGTCCTGACATCTCCCCGCAAGTGTGCTGAGTTGTCTACCTGTGGCATGGGTTGGTTACATGAACACAGCTTGGTGTGGGAATGAGCCCGTGGTGCCTCTTGTAATCACAGACTGGTTTGGGTTGGAAGGGACCTTAAAGCTCATCCAGTTCCAACCCCCCTGCCAGCAGCAGGGACACCTTCCACTAGACCAGGTTGCTCAAAGCCTCATCCAACCTGGCCTTCAACACTTCCAGGGAGGAGCAGCCACAGCTTCTGTGGACAACCTGGGTCAGTGTCTCACCACCCTCACAGTGAAGAACTTCTTCCTAATATCTCATCTAAACCTCCCCTCTTTCAGCTTAAACCCATTTCCCCTTGTTCTGTCACTCCCTGCCCTTGGCCAAAGTCCCTCCCCAGCCTTCCTGGAGCCCCTTCAGGTACTGGGAGGCCACTAGAAGGTCTCCCTGGAGCCTTCTCTTCTCCAGGCTGAACAGCCCCAACTCTCTCAGCCTGTCCTCACAGCAGAGCTGCTCCAGCCCTCGCATCATCCTCGTGGCCTCCTCTGGACTGGCTCCAGTAGGTCCATGTCCTTCTGATGTTGGTGGCCCCAGAACTGGAGGCAGCACTGCAGGTGGGGTCTGAGGAGAGCAGAGCAGATGGGTAATGGTACGTTGCAGATCCAAATCTGCTCTGTAATTAAATAGCATGGCCAGACAGGTCAGTTTTGGTCTTGCAAACATTTAAGCATCTGAGTAATAATTACTAATATGCCACAGCATCCAGTGTTACGAGGAGAGTTGTTCATGGGTGACATAATGGCCTGGATGCTGGCTGCACCTTGGACATAGGGTTGTACGTCAAAGACCAAGATGTGTGGGTAGGTGTGAGCCATGATTCCATCTAGGAATGCTTCCCTGGTAAGTGTCCTGTCCTGGTTGAGTGTGGGTGCAGTTTTGCTGGCAAAATAAGCCCTCCTGAGTGAAGCAAGCTGCTTCCATGGCCTAGAGACCTCTTGGCTAAGGGCTCCTGCAGAGGTGTTCCTCACAGCCCTCATCAGCACAGCAGAGGAACCAGGAGATGATGGTGGCTTGTTCTAAACAGCAGTTGCAGGTTTTCAACCATGAACTATTTGATTTGTAGAAATAACCATTGACAGGATGATGATGGCAGTTCCTTTGCATGTTGAAAGTTATGACTATTAATTAAGATTGCACTCTGAGAGCTCATTTGCATACAGTTCTTAGCATATACAGACTGAACCTTCTACAGATCTGAAGGAGCAGACAGTTGAAGTCAACACTTCTGTATCAGTACAGCTAATTCATGTGAAGACCACGTCGATATAAGGACGTTTATGGTGGTGTAAATGTGGCTGTGCTGCACATCACGGAAGTGTTTTGACCAAAGTCATGTTGGTAGGAGGACATTTATGTTGGTATAATTTGGAATATGCTTTGAGTTGTCTCTGTCGTGCTGTAAAGGATGATTCTATCAGGGATACCTAAAAGGACACAAAAATTGTGGCTGGACCAGTAATCAGGTTCTTGAATTAATTTACTTTTTTTTTATTCACATGATACTATTTCAGTGTTTTGTCATCCCATTTCCATGGGCTTGTGTTTCTCTGTGTTTGGGGCTTTCTTTTTTTTATTATTTTTTTTTAAAAATGGGTCAGATGGGGAAACAAACTATTTTGGAAACATGCAAATGAAAAACTGGAATTTTCTGGGGAGATCTTATAGTGGCCTCCCAGTACCTGAAGGGGCTACAAGAAAGCTGGGGAAGGACTTTTCATAAGGGCAGTTAATGACAAAACAAGGGGAAATGGGTTTAAGCTGAAAGAGGGGAGGTTTAGATGAGATATTAGGAAGAAGTTCTTCACTGTGAGGGTGGTGAGACAGTGTCCCAGGTTGGCCAGAGAAGCTGTGGCTGCTCCTCCCTGGAAGTGTTCTCGGCCAGGTTGGATGAGGCTTTGAGCAACCTGGTCTAGTGGAAGGTGTCCCTGCTGCTGGCAGGGGGGTTGGGACTGGGTGAGCTTTAAGGTCCCTTCCAACCCAAACCATTCTATGATTCTATGAGTTTAGATGCCAGTTGAGGTGAGACTGGACCGTGTCCCGCTGCTTGTTTGCTTTGTGTGCCGGGTGAAAGGCGTGTCGTTGGGTAAAACAGGAGGGCTCGGAGTGTGGAGGAGGCAAAGGTTCTCCCAGAGTTGTGAGTGGACACACTAGGAGACATCTGAGTGGTGATACCTGGCTGTTTTGGAAGGTCACAGTCAGGGTCTTGTGCTATCAGGCCCTTTGGTTCAAGCTGCAGCCAAACCCTTTGGTTTTCCTGAGGTCTTGGATTCTCACCGCGTGTTACAGGCTTGAGAGCATGGGGCTTGGCCATCTGTTCTCAGAGCAAGGCAGTCTCTTGGTGCTGTGATCCTCAGCAGCTCCTGTAACTCCTTCACCTTTGAATTTTAATCCAGAGGGTAGATAAATACCATTCATCCTCTTTGCTGCTTGGTTTGTAACCTGGACAGGTGTTACAAGCCGGAGGTGAGGCAAACCCAGAGCCAAGCTTTGAGCCTTACTTCCTTCAAGCTGCTACTGCCATCATACTCATTTTCCTCATGAGAAACCACCACCAGGAGAATTTTTGTCTTTATCAGCTTCACTAAACCATTTGCTTAAGCTTTGAAAATAAATATATATATATATATATATCTATTTTTCTTTTGGCTTTCATACGTAAAGCCAGACGCCTCCAGAACTTCCTCTCTCTTACTTCTGCTTAGTTGGAGTGGTTTTTAATCCTCTGCCAGTTGGGTATCGATGTCTGTATAGCAAATATGACTACTCCAAGTGGTTTGCTTTTCTTAACTACCTCTCAGAACCTTCTGGAAGTAGTTGACAGACCAAAGGTTGAAAGTCACTGGGGTAGGTGATAGGAAGACCAGGTGCAGAGGGACAGTTTTTGCTAAATGGAAAAAAAAAAAGGACCCCCTTAAACAGTGTGTGTTTGTCTTGAGAGACAAATCAGGGTCAGTCAGATCCTTGTGACCAGTGTGAGGCAAAACGAGTCCATGTGTGGGTAAAATACGAGGATCTTCTGAGCTTTTCCAGAGTTCTCCAGTATCAAACTGGTGCTGCAGACAGTGTGATGCAGCAAAGACAAACCACCATGGGTTGATGTTGCCAGTGGGTTGCGATCACACAGAAGCCTGTTGTTTATTCCTCTCCCCACACTCCAGTGAGTAATATTTATGATGAGGGCACTGTGCCCACGTCTTTGGTGTAGTATCTCCATGCTGAAGGTGCTAGAAGGGATAAAAGGAAGTCCCTGAATCAGTCTGCTTTGAGGATTATTTTCTAAGTATCCATATTCATTGCAACCACTCTGGTAAGCCCTGAAAGGTGCAATGAGATCCCATTTAGAGACTAATTTTATCTGCCCTGCCCAATGAACTTCTGGAATTGAACCTAAATTGGATTTGTCCAAGTGAGAGTTACTCTGACCATGTCTCCTTCTGCAGCGGTGACCTGCTAGACATGCAGACAGGGATTTACTTTGCCTTGACGGCCAAGTCTGTCCCCTAATTCCCACTTCTCTGCCCCAAAGTCGGCCGTGAGGTCTGGGACTGCAATGACATGTTTGTGCTGGGTATGAAATAATGGATCATGAAGAGGAGCCTTGGTCAGTCATGGAGCTTCTGATAAGAAGTAGACATGGGGCTGAGCAGCTCTAATTTCTTCCTGAGATGATGGATTTCCTAAATTATCACTATCCACCAAAAGTCTTGGAGGTGGCAGTTCCCTGCTCTGAGGGAGGTCTCTCAGCCCCATTTTACATTCTTTCTATCTCCTTGATAACATCCTTGGTGGGGCTGTGGAGCCCTTTTGTTCTCTGCTCTAGTTTTCTAGCATTTGTTGCTCTAGCAACACTTTCAGACCCAAAGCAGCGGGATCCTGGTGCTAACACAATGTTCTGGTTTAAAAGAAAGAAGCAGAGCACAACAGGTGATCACCAGCTTTTGTATGAAATGGCCACGCCTTGAGATGGGGAGGATGAAGGGCAGGTTGTGATATCTCATCCTCTTGCAACTGGCATTGTTTTCATCAGCAAAGCTGAGGAGCAGTCTGGTGTTACTGGTGCTTTTATGGTTTGTAACGTTGCTGTGTTATTTTCCTTCTGTGGAGTGTGATGCCCAGGTTAGGCTGAGGCTGTGTATCCGTTGAAGCCAAGCCTGCAAGCAGCGTGGTCGCTCTCTTTTGTGGGGGGAAATAAAGAATTATTTCAGTGGGCAGCAACTCCAGCAGTTTTGCAGGCTCTTCTTAATCACAGAATCA
>NW_010293843.1:16253-44236 GCF_000700745.2 Antrostomus carolinensis
GTCACCCCTCAGTCTCCTCTTCTCCAAGCTAAAGAGCCCCAGCTCCCTCAGCCTTTCCTCAGCAGGGAGATGCTCCACTCCCTTCATCATCTTGGTAATGGTTCATCACCTAAATACCCCTCAGTATTACACTCATTGCCCCTTGTTCTACCATTGGGCATCACTTTAGAGCTGTGCTACCACTAGATGAGTGTCCTTACAGCGTGGATGTGCTGACCTGCCATTCAGTTGTATCTTTGGAGGTGAGCAGAGAAAAGGGCACCATATTTTATCCCAGAAAAATGCTGTATTGGGTGAAAATAATTCCGGTAGGCTGCAAAACTCAGGAGCTCGCTGTTGCCTCTGCAGTGTGGTTTGTGGGATCCTGTCAGCTGGTTTGGCTTTTTGTGGCTTTACTATAAATGGTGATGGTGATACAGTATGATGTGTTAACACTTCTTTTTTCTTCTCCTGAGTGCTCTTCCATGCTTTGCCACCATGTTGCAGACTAGATTGGCAGGGTAAAAGCCACCTGTAGATGTTCTGTGGGTAAGAAGAAGAAAAATCTTTACAGATTTTGGGCATATACTCCCACAGCTTTCTGCTGTCTCAGCCACTGATGAGTTGAAGAACCAAGTGCACTGTGTGTAGCTAGAGGTGAAAACCTCAGTAAGGTTCCTCTAGGAGAAGCCTGACCCAACTGGCTGGTACAATTAACTAAGTAATTATCTGCTGCCTTTCACTTGACCTTCCCTCCCAGGCCTCTGAAAGGTGTTGAAGACTGAGGTCAGACCGTGTCCTCAGACACCTGCATTTTGGGACAGATGCAGTGTGAAGAGCGAGTGCCAGCCATGGGGTTGATCTGCTTCCAGTGAGTCACCCTGTTTTGTTTAGATATTGGACTCAAAAGCTTGTTTTTTCATGCTGGTGTAATTGAAGATGGCTCAATCTGCAAAATTTGGTCATCATGATACTAATCTGTTCCTTCCTGGGATCAGTGGTTGTGTCCAACAAAGCAAGAAGCCTCCATGCTCTGTTCTTTGAGAGTTGCTGGTAGGACATTCCCAAGTCACACCACCTTCTTCTCTTACAGATTTGGCATTGTTTAGATGTCTGGCAGCCCACCTAGGTGGGGTCACAGCTACACTGCAGTGTGGTGGTGGAGCTGCCCCAAGCTTGATGAATCTGGGATGCTTCTGCAGCATGAGCAGGAAGCTTCATGGGCTCCAAGGGTCTTGGCTTTACTGTGTTTGTGCATCTTGTTTACCTAGTTAGTGGTTAACACCTGATGTGGAGGATACAGCATCCTGTAGACCTCCTATCTCCTCTAGCAGGAGATGCTGAGTTATTTATTAAGTATTGCTCTGTTGTTTTGGTACTTTTAGGCTGTTTCTATGACTTAGGTGAGAATCCATGGATAACCAGTGCAGGTACCAGAGTTTTTAGGTTCTGCAGTACTAGATAGAAGGTTGCCATTGCACTAGGCTTGCATTCCAGCTGCATGCTCTCCTGCAGATGATGTAGGCCATTTTTAGCTCTTTTCATACAAACGGGCCTTTAAAAGGAGTCTGAGAGCGGAAAATGTCTACGTGAGTTTTCAGCAAGGCTGATTTTCTTCTCTGGTGCACTGTGTTGGCCCCACTGGATTTAACAATGTCACCTTTGGGTTCATAGAATCATCGAATGGTTTGGGTTGGAAGGGACCTTAAAGCTCATCCAGTTCCAACCCCCCTGCCAGCAGCAGGGACACCTTCCACTAGACCAGGTTGCTCAAAGCCTCATCCAACCTGGCCGAGAACACTTCCAGGGAGGAGCAGCCACAGCTTCTCTGGGCAACCTGTTCCAGTGTCTCACCACCCTCACAGTGAAGAACTTCTTCCTAATATCTAATCTAAACCTCCCCTCTTTCAGTTTAAACCCTTTTACCCTTGTTTTGTCATTAACTGCCCTTATGAAAAGTCCTTCCCCAGCTTTCTTGTAGCCCCTTGTTTCACCACATCACGTACCATCTCCTGTTTGGTAAATTAGTAATATGCCACCATATTGTTCTGCAGGAATCTCTCTGTCCTGGCTGCTTTTTCAGGCTGGGTGGGTTTTAAAAATGATGATATTTTAAAATTTGAGAACAGCTTTGATTTATTGACCTGCTGCCTCTATGAATCGAGCTGTCTGGGCTGGCATCTGGAGATAAGAGGCTGTCGAGTAATTGCTTATTATTGACTGATTGCCAGCTTGGGCTGTTTGCTTGAAGAAGAATCAATAGCAGTCAATCTTCAAAGTCTAAACTCTTAAGGAGTGTGACTGGTTTCCAAATTGGGAATGACAGGTCAGGATAACTCCATATCTGATATCCCAACTTGGTGTTTGGGTGTAATCCTGCAACGGAGGAGGAAGTGCAGGACATGATCTTCCTGCGTCGCAGCTTTCACATCTGCTTGCTTTTCAAGTCTGGGATTTTTCTTTGCAGGGATTTTTTAGGGATAGATCCTACCCTCACTCCAACCTTTCCATGGAGAAGTTGGAGCAGGCTCAGCACCACCTGTGATCAGTGGGAGGTGAGGGCAGGATGAGTGCAGGCATCATTCATTAACTCCCCAAAGAACAGAGCAGGGAGGGGTGGATGAACAGCCTGTGCTATGACACATCCCAACCAACCAGTTTGGATGCTTTCTAAATAAAACAAAGCGTCTATTTTAATGCATGGTAACAGAGATTTCCTTTCTGTGGGTGATTCTATTTAGGTGACAACAGAACAAAATATCCAGTGTCACCATACGTTTTATCATTCCTTACGGAGACTTGTCGCTATGGTGAGCCTTCATTTTAAAAAGCAGACATAGCCCTTATTTAACACTATCATGACATGTTGTGTCACCACAAAAAAAGTCCCTTTTTTGTGTGGATTCACTTGTAGGACTTAAAAACATAAAAGGGGCTTCATGGCATCAAAGGCATTCAAATAAAAATCAATGTTTAGATCTTGGTGATGGCTGAGGTAAGGTCTGGTGAGTGGATTTGTGAAGCAATCTCACACCTTCAGCTGTAGCTCACTCCAGATTTTCCCCAGCTCTCAGGGGTTGCAGTTTGGTCTCTTCTGTGTCCTAGACTCAAGCAGGGTTTAAAATTTGAAATTAGAGCCTTTTGTGGGGGAGGGGAAGAGCCTGGGATCTCTTCTCAACTCCACAAAGCAATTAAACAACAGGACATAAAATAGATAAATGGGCAGGGGAGCAGCAGTACCCTGGTAAGATGGGAAGATGAAAATGGAAGGATCTATTTCTAAAGTATAAATATTTGTCCTTAATTTGGGAGTTTTATTTTCACCAGGAAAGCTCAGATTCAAGGTGCACCTTTTGGGGTGAGGGAGGAATATCTCCACCAGAGGAGATGAATCTACAGGGGTCTAGGAGAGAATGGGCAAGATTACTTGAACAGCCTTGTTTAGATACTGGATTTGTTGTCTACTAGCAAATCCTCATTTGCATGGGTCCTTAATCTGTGGAGTTAAATGTGTCTAAGGATCTGTTATCTACTGTGCTACCGAGTTGAGAACTTGATTTTTAAAGCCATTTCTTTTTATTTCAATATTCCCCTGCCCCTCCCCACACCCCAAATTATTTTCTTGATTTTTTAAAAAAATTTTTTAAATTTTTTTTTAATTAAGCAAAGGTAAGCCAACAAGTAATAGGAAAGAAAAATCTACCAGTGAGAAGAAGCTCTTTTTGACTGAAGATTCAGTGGATGAACTGTCCACCAGCATGTAGAGAAAAGCCAAGATCAGACATTTCAAATGTGTGTCGCAGGGAAACCACGAGCCCCCCCCTCCTTCCTGAAAAGGCACATTAACGTGAAATCTCTTCACCTCCTTGGAGGTTGAGGGTTGGGGCACAGACTCTTTTCTAGACCTCTGAGAAAAGGGATTAACCCTTATTTTTTTTTTTTTGGGGGGGGGGTGGGGAAGGGGGGGGCTGTTTAACTTTGCCTGTAGTCCTGAAATGGCATTTCCTCATGTCTGCAGCAGCCCTCATTTCATGAAATGGATGCAACTGCTGAAAAAAGATCTCGCGTGAGCATGCTCACTGGAAGATTAATCCTTTAGAGGGAGTTGGAGAGTTAAGCTACTGTAATTTCTCTGCAGTTGGCTGCAGTAAACAACTGCTCTAAAGACACGAGGAAAAAAATTGACGGAGGTATATGGGATTAATGTACATATCTTTTTGTGTTTCTACTTTCAGGTTGAGGGTTTGATAAAGGTGTTTTGTTTTTGTTTTTTTATTTTTCTCTTTAAGAGCTGGGGAAGAGGGATCTGTGGAATGATTTTTATGGGTGACCTTCATGTTGTGGTTTCTTTTTTTTTTTTTTTTTTTTTCCTTCAGGCCAAAGTAATCCTATTTCCGTGCAAGGCCATAGTGAGGCACGGGGCTGGCTTTCTAGAGCTGGGGCAGAGCACCAGGGTGACTTCGTGTTGAGTTAAATGATTATACGAGGTGAGGCCTGCTGCACGTTGAGCTGTGTTTGGTAGAAGGGAGCTGAAAAAACATCTAGTCTTGTTTAGTTGTGATCAGAACCCAGTTGGGACTCGCTCTATCATGCTTCTGTTGGAAAGAAAATGTGTAAAGGGATTAGCTTTGATTGCCTACAGAATAATAGTAATTATTTTTTTTTTTTAATTTATTTTATTCTCTTTCCTCCCCATGCTTGAGGAGCTGCAAACCTGTGTCAGATGGGGGGTAAAAAAAGAAAATAATTTAAAAAAAAAAGAATGTTTGAGATATTTTGGCTTTGCTTTAAAGGATGATCATTTTTCATGTGTTGAGGAGAGAATGCCTGGCCAGCGAGGTAAGTGTTGCAGGCACACGGATTGCGTCAAGGTGAAACCGAGCTCCTTCCTTCCCAGTCTCTGCTTTGTGGGTGCATCCTGGAAGAAGGAAAACCTCCTTTAGTTCCTAGTGAGTGAACAGTGTTTTATCTCCTCTCCTCCAGAAAGCGTGGGTGAAGGAGGATGTGATTTACTGCCCTTGATGCTTTATATCAGCCTCCTCCAAATACAGCGCAAGCGATGGAGGGCCAACCTGGGGGCTCCCAGGACATCAAGGAGAAATACCTGGGTGGCTTGTTTTTTTTCTCAGGCTGTTTCAGCACAGTGCTTGAGCTGGGAAGAGGCAGTGCTGGCTAACCACGGCTTGTGTCTTTACCTCTTAAAAACATCCTGCTAAATCCTTCTGAATGATGAGGAAATGGAGATGAACTGTCAGCAAAACTTGCTTGGCTTGGGGGGGGCGGGGATGGGGAAGGGCATCGGTTGGAGTGTTATGGAATAACTGGAATAAATCGCTCTCCTCGAGCTCAAGTTGTTAAGAGATCACTCCTCAGCAAGTCTCCAGGACTGTGTACAAGTGGAAGAAGGGCACACCCTTCCTCCTTCGAGGAGTGAATAATAATAGAAGCAACTCTATCCGTGCCACTGAAAATTCATGTGTTGCACGGCTGTGACAAGAGTCCTGGTGTTACCTGGTGTTCAATTTTATGTCCAACAGCAGCAGGATCTGTTTGCGATGTTGTGTATTGGAATATGGCTTCGTGTTTCCTTGGAGTGGTGTGAAGAAGGGAATAATAATTCAATAATTTTGCAGATGTCAGTGGCTCCTACTAGATTTGTCCTGTGGTAGCTGTCAGTGTCCGTGCGATGCGCAGGTGGATGCTGATGCTGTCGGATGAGTTCAGAAGGGCAGTTCTGTGACAGGTTTGGCTGTGTTCGAGATGCTGCCTATTTGAAGCAAATTTTGCCACTCCAAAGTTGAAGTTTTTCACTTAGTCCTTCCTTTCCCCTCCTTTCCAGAAGCTCTGGCTAGCACAGATTGTCTGTTCTGTGGATGGTTTTAGGGAACATTGATGGCTGCGTGCGTAGGGGGAATAATTAGTTACCAAATGCAAAGAGATTGTTTCTTGCTGTTTCAAAATCATTGTAATTTCTATTGAGGATGGGTTAATTATATCTTCGTTTTGATGGATGTAAGGAAAATGATAGAGATATAGCAATATCCATCTATATAGGGAAGGATGTTGTTTTCAGAATGTTGTTTTGGAAATCGTGAGGACAAAGACTGGTCTCTTGGAGAACCGTGGTTCTGTTGGGATCCAGTGGTGTTGCATGTTTCTGAGTGGTGGATGAGTGTTTTTTATTTCAGATTTTTATCTTATGCCAGCGATGTATCTGTCACCATGACAAAGAGTTTTTCAGTTCAGAGGAAAACAATCAAATTCTGGTGAAACTGCTTTTGGTTGAAGGACTGAAGTTTTTTTGAAAAGCAAAGGTGAAAGTCAGAAAGTGAAAATATATCTTCAAAGTTATTTCTGATCAGGGTATAACAAGAAAAAAAGGAAAAAAAATCATCTTTAACCTAAAGTGTGTATGTGGGGGGCTGCTTTGCCAGTACAGGACCCAGGGGTCCCGTGGCACCAGGACTGGTCTGTATGGTGAAAGGAGATGCTTGTCCCTGTCTCTCCCCTCATTGCTGTCTTTCCCTTTTGCAGTGGGTGATTTTAGGGAGCCTGGATTTGTCATCTCATATTTTTTTTTTAATTGTAACTTCACTGGGAAATGGAATCAAGTTCATCCCTAAAATGATTTGGACAAGCTTTAAACTTTTTTTCTTTGGTCTCCAGTACCAGAGTGTGCATCTCTGGCACCAGAAAATGGGGGAAAACAGGACAAAGGTGACACTGTTTCCTTAGTGCCATGCCTTTTGGCTGGAAGCCAAAGAGTAAAGCCTTCCTTCTCTTCTTGTTTTAGAGAAAAATGGAGCAAATGAGCTATTTTCAGTGCCTGAGGAGAGCAGGTTGGGAACCCCAGCAGCTGAGGGGATGAGGCACCTCTACTCCTGCTACGCTGGCTGTCGGAGCAGCAAACTGCAGGGAATGGGGATGACGACAGCCAGTGCTTGGGCTGGAGTCATCTGGGGACAGCAGAGGTGTCATCCCACCCAAAAACCTGACCCTGGGTGTTTAACTTGCAGCGTGGATGGGGCTGTATGGGAGTCCTGGATGCTTTTATTGAGCTGAGTAACTTGGGCTGTTCGGGAGTATTCATTGCCTGAATTTGCAGGCTCCTTTCTTTAGATTTCTGCGATAAATTCTGCCTGTGTGGCCAGTTTTGTATCTTTTTTCCATCAGCATAACTGTTCAGAGGAGGACCTGAAACCTGAATTTGGGACTTGCTCACCTCTTTGGTATTGTAGCAGCCAAGGACTGTATTCATAGAATCACAGAATCCCAGACTGGTTTGGGTTGGAAGGGACCTTAAAGCTCATCCAGTCCCAACCCCCCTGCCAGCAGCAGGGACACCTTCCACTAGACCAGGTTGCTCAAAGCCTCATCCAGCCTGGCCTTCAACACTTCCAGGGAGGAGCAGCCACAGCTTCTCTGGCCAACCTGGGACACTGTCTCACCACCCTCACAGTGAAGAACTTCTTCCTAATATCTCATCTAAACCTCCCCTCTGCCAGTTTAGAGCCATTTCCCCTTGTTCTGTCATTAGCTGCCCTTATGAAACAGAAAGAACAAAATGGAACTGAATCTCACAGGTGTATCTAAAGAAACCTCACTCAACCCTGGCAGTCACAGGGAGGAGAACGTTATTGTGCTGGGCAATATATTACACCAAAGTCCCACTCTTTAATAATCAAATGATGACCACTTCAAAGCCTGGTGTCTTTGCTTCTCTCCCTTCTGACTGCTTCAGCCAACCTTTAGTCAATTGGCAATGACTTTAAAACTAGACATTACGATATAAGCCTTGTAATTATTTGCTGTGTTGAATCCTCTTTGTGCTGTGAAGTTGTGTGGAAGGGTTTTCTGTAACGTGCAGTATTTCTTCATCTTCACACCTTACCAGGATTCACTTCAGAGGAGGAGTTTTACCTGCTGCTCTTCTACCTCCCTGGTCATTTTGAAATCCAGCTTATGGCTGCGTTTCAGCTCCCTTAACACCCTGGACTGGCTTCTTGCTGCTGCAGCCTTGATTCGTGCCCTTGCACAGTGCTCTCCCTCTGCCCTGAGTCCTCCTGCACATCCCTGTGAAGCTCAGAAGGGCCTTGTGGCATCTCTTGAGCAGATCCCGTGGGAGCTCTGTGCTCCTTGGAGATGGCCAGAGCAAGCCTAGAAGGAGCAGCTGGCAAGAAGGGACTCCCCAACCTCCTTCTCCTGAGAATTAGTGAGTGAAGTTACCAGCATGGGGGGAAGGAGCTGCATTTTTTACCTTGGTTGTGAAATTAATAGAATAACTACGTTCCCAAGTTGGATGAGGGATGAGGCTTAATGAGTTGATGAGTGTGGAGGATGTACGGTTGAGTTTGAGTGTTAGAGGAGCCATACAATGCAGTAGGTTATGCCTGGGAAAAATCCAGTCTGTGGTGAAAGGGAAGATGGAAGGAAAATCCTGCTTTCAAGATCTTGCATCCACCTGCAGGGGAAAGATGGAATGAAACAGAGCAGGGAGAGAGGGAGAAACGCAGGAGACAGGGCTGTGAGCATGGCAGTTGGAGGTGGAGAGGACTGGGAGGGATGGATGGGACTATGCTTTTGTGGAGGAGGAGGAGGAGGCTGGTTTTGAAAGTGGTGATGAAGTGACTTGGTGGCTCCTAAAGACAAAAACAAACAGGAAAAAAAAAGAAATGAACTGCAGGTGATTCTTCAAGCACCATCTAGTCCGTGACCTACTTGCTGCTACAGTGCTTTGCAGCTAGAGAAGCAAAGAGAAGCGATGGCTGTTCCCTGTGGGAAGGGCAGGGCTGTGGGTACGTGTGGGAGCAATTTCCAGAGGTGCTTTCTCCAGCTGCTGCCATGTGGCTGTGCCTGGGCACTGGGATTTTGTAGAGTCACTGCTGGAGAAAGCAAAGGGAGCAGCTCTGAGTCGTGCATTTCCCTCTGGTGTCACAACAGTGTAGGGAGATGGTGGCAGATCCTGGAACCAGGCTCAGATTTATGAGTTGGCTTAAACACGTGGGCTCCTTGATTCATGAGCAGGCTCCTTCCCCGGGAGGGTGCGGGGCCCTGTGGGACTGGTCTGTCTGGGGACACGGCTCACCGGGACATCATACGAACTGCAGGAATTATTCATCCCTAACCTCTTTAATAATCCACTGCAAACTAGAAGTCTGCTTTCTCCTGCTTCTGCCCCCACTAACCTGATCATTCTTAATCTCATCTGATTTTCCAGATCATCAATTTGATTTCTTAGTACTTTTACAGTCCTTAGTGTTCCCGGGAATCTGTGCCTCCATCAATTATCTCTGTTTCTTTTTCGAGGCTGTAGCAACCTTGAACCACAGTTTCTATACTATTTTTGTAACTCACACTGCTTATTGGAGGAGTCCTTCAGAAATAACTGGACAGTTCTTACCGAGATATCCCATTTTCTCACTAAACAATCACTTCATCTCTTGCTGATGTTAACGTGAAAGCTCTCCTTTTCCTCTTGTTCACTTCTCCCGCTGGGATTTGGGTGTTAAATGCCTCACCTTTGACTTACTTCACATATGGAGGTGTACATGGATGTCACAGATATTCCTTTAGCCATATTCATCATGATGCTGAGTGTGTAAATGCTCCAGGGCTGCCATCAAATAGTGGCATCGATTAGACGGTCGCTCTTCTCCTTTGCTTTCATCAGCAAGCGTTAGCATATCACCTTCCTTTGCTTGATTTTTGAAACTGGTTCCAGTATCTTATACAATGCTTGAAATCCAGATAAATTCTTTCATCTCAACAGACTCAATGTGGATTTACTGTGGGCAGAGCCTTGGATGGGGGGGGATGGACCCTAAAAAGCAGTGACCTGCTGTTGTCACTGCCCGGTGCTGTGGCTGCTCTTCTCCCGTGACACCTTTTCCACTCAATCAAGGGGGCTGCTTCAGATCTACCTCTGTACAAAATGAGATTGGGAAAAGTGGCCTTTGTATCTTTTTTTTTTTTTGGGGGGGAGTGTTCTAAATTGCTATATTAAATACATTTTAAAAAGGGGCTCTAAGAGGATCTAAAATGACAGCTTGCCTCCTGTCGATGGGAGTTATTTGTCAGTTAGCAGTCCAAGGTTATTTAACTCCAAAACTTCTGCACTTGCTTTGCAAACTCCATCCAAGAAAATATTTTTTCTTTAGAAAGAAAAATGAAAAAAAGTCCTCTGTTTTTCGTAAGTTGTGAATTGTGCTCTTGTCTAAGCTGATTATTTTATTTATTCCAATAATCCTCTCTTCCGGAATAAAGGAAAATTAATTGTCTTCCTATTTCCATAATGATTTGCCCTTCAGACAGTTGCCAGGCAAAGTGTTTAAAACCTGAAATGAAAAGATGGGGAATGTTTAAAACCATGGAGCTACTGTAGGAACATGTTTGTGTTTTAATAGGGTGGTATTCAGTAGTCCCAGAGTGCTGTTTGCTCTGTGTTCTGTAGGATTATGAGTTGCTTTTTGTTTTTGTTTTTCCTTCTGCATATGAAAATGGGGTCAAGCCTGCTGTGCTAGATAGTGCAAGTCTTATGTAGGATTTTGCTAGCAATATGGACTGCCTGCAATTGAAGCCCTAAAATTATCCGGCATTAATGAGGACCATTGTCCTTGGACTTCATTGGGTTTGTTTGCTGGGAGGGTGGCTTTGCTGGATTTCAGATGGACAAGGACTTACAGGTGTAGTGGGACAAGATTTTCCCTGCAAGACCTTTTCACTGACACCTACCTGGCTTTTGATTATATTTAACTTTGTCAGGCTGGGGAAAAAAAAAGTTACCTGATTAATTTGGGAAAATGCTGGAATGCTTCCTTCAAAGGCTCCAAGATGATGTAATATTCAGTGATGACTCTCAGAGCTAAATTAGAGCTTTTGTAAGTGCGTTGGTTGAGGAAGGGAATTTCATATTTTATCAGCTAACACATTTATTTATTTTTATACCAGACTATGTGTTCAGGGCTCCTGACTAACCAAGCACACTGGGGAAACTGGTGTAGAAGCAGTGGCACAGCTCCAGACCTAGACCAGCATCAGGGGAATGGTCAATCTGCTGAAACCTCCACTTTGCTTTCCAGTTTTATTCCAACAAACTTTAAGAAATACATAAAAACTTGGGAGTTAGGGGTGACTGTGCTTCCAGTGGGGGGTTACACTGAGGGTGGGCAAAGAGGAAAAGCACAATGTGTTAAAAACAAGAGCCTTACATAACAAAAAGGGTTTGTTGCCCAGTCATTCTCATCCCCATAAGCGTTGCACACCCAGGTGTGGGCTTCCAGGCTAAGGGACAGTGGAGGTGGAGCTCATCTCCATTGTATTCAGGGAAAAGGTGCTGGCAGCAGACCTGGATGTGGCCCTGGCTCTTTCCTCATCTCACAGCATGACCAGAGGCGTTGGGGACAGTTTCAGTGCTGTGTTTCAACACAAGAAACCACATGGCAATAAATTCCTCATATCTATCTTACGTTTCCCTTTCCCCTTATGTGAAATTGCTCCAAAGGAGCAGAGTATAATCCATCATGGAAGAGAGAAGGGTAGGAGTTAATTCATTTTCATCATCTTTCTGTAGCACTTAGTCCAGCTAATAGTAATTTGTCTTCCTTGGCTGCTGCAGTAATCCCATAAGGGACCCACTGGGAGAAGGCTCGGCACAAAGGACCCGTGGCCCCCGGGTATTTCCATTAGCTGAAGAACGCATGTGATCAGCTGTTGCATTTACAGCCAGAGTTTTGTGCTGCCATCCCAAGCAGAAGAACAATGGAGGTATCTTAAGACCACCTAACTCCAGGAGACAACCATACCCAGGTGAGATCACAGAATGTCAGGGATTGGAAGGGACCTCAAAAGATCATCCAGTCCAACCCCCTGCCAGAGCAGGAACCTCAATGAGATCACACAGGAAGGCGTCCAGGCGGGTCTTGAATGTCTCCAGAGAAGGAGACTCCACACCCTCCCTGGGCAGCCTGTCCCAGGGCTCTGTCACCCTCACTGTAAAGAAGTTTCTTCTCAAGTTGAAGCAGAACCTCCTGTGTTCCAGCTCACACCCATTGCCCCTTGTCCTACCATTGGGCATCACTGAGAAGAGCCTGGCTCCATCCTCCTGACATTCACCCTTTACATATTTATAAACATTAATGAGGTCACCCCTCAGTCTCCTCTTCTCCAAGCTAAAGAGCCCCAGCTCCCTCAGCCCTTCCTCAGGAGGGAGATGCTCCACTCCCTTCATCATCTTGGTAATGGTTCATCACCTAAATGTCCCTCAGCACAGGGGAGGGAGACTCTCACCTGGTTAGAATGAACTTAGGGAACATAAAACCAAGTGTGTGAACATCATCCTCAGGTCTCACCTGCTGTGCTGTGCATACAACAATCTTTTGTTTTCTGTTAAACATCATAAAACCTGGATGGGGAATTCATTAACGTGAGTCCTGACAGACTTTGATTTTGCCAAAGACTGATTCTGAATCACTCTCCCTACTCTTAATAGGAGAGATCTCTCTCTCTCCACTGCTCATAAGTCCCAGCAGGGTGGAGGTGTAGGATACAGCATAAAACCACCCAGTTTGGTTCGTTCTGGATTGCTATTTCTTGCTGTTATTGCATATAGCATGGATGAAGTTATCCCAGACAGAGAATACTCAGGTGGTCACCTCCTGTCTGTCAAAAGCTGCCGTTGATTTTGGTATTTTTAGGTTCAATCTCTTAAATCACAGATGGAGCTGTATTTCCAGCTAGGACAAATCCATGCAGTTCATTGAAGTAGGTGAAAATACTCCAGTTGACAGCAGTTATGGTGCTGATCTGTAGGTAGTGTGAGCTGGGTATACACGATGTGGAGGGAGAAGCCTGAATTCATCAGTCACGTAGAGTCTTGTGTAAAACAGCTCTGTGCTTGCTGGTGTGGTTGCCAGAAGGACTTTTGAAACAGCAAAGGTTGTGAAATCGTGGCAGGGAACATCAGAGGAGGGGAGCTGGGCTAGAAGAGGATGGTGCCCCTTCCTAGAGCACAGCAAAGGCTGGAAAAGTGGATGTTAATGGCTATATATATATATATATTCGTTATGCTCCAGGCATCTCCTGTGCTAGGCAGTGACCTACAGGCCTTTTTCAAATGAGAAGAATTTTACAGATCTTGCCTTTTCTCCTGAGCTTTTGATGGCTCTTTGCAGGCCTAACTCTGTTTGTTAGCTGGGGGCTGTTACTAGTCCCATGAGACAATACCTCTTTTGAAAATTAATGATTTTATTCATTTATTTATTTATTTTAGTTGCCACCACTATATTGATAATCTTGTCCTTTTGTCTCCTGTTCCCTGAGGGAGTTTTTGCTCTTCCTGGATCTCATCCTTGATCCTTACTTGCAAAAACCAAACCTTGGGTTGCTGATTAAATCAGTTGGCTGATGCACGGCATCATCTGTGGGTGTGCAGGGAGGGAAGGACCCGGTCCCCTGCCACAATAGCAGCACATGAAACATTTTGCTTTGGCTAAGAGCATCCAATCTGCCTTTCTCTGTGTCCCATCTAGCTGAAATCAGACAAGTTTATCATATTTGGGTCCTCAAGAGTATTTTCTCTCGGTTTTGTGGTTAGGATTGATTCTTGCATGGCATCAACAGCCTTTCCTTCCTCTCCCCTCCCAGCACGCCAGGTTATATATTAGATATGCACAGGAGGTGGATTGAAGGTGCTGACTGAGCTTCATCGTTAACGATGAGCCTGTAAATGAATGTTTAGTGCTGGCCGGATGTTCGGGTCTTTCATCCTCCAAAGCTCATGGACAAGAACGTGATGAGAAGCAGGTGATGGTAGGTGCTCCAACCTGGTGAGCAGCTCCCCCAAGAAACACCCTCGTAGTCCTGCCTTTTGCTGGGAGCAGCTCGTTTCCACTGGCCTTGCTGCAAAGTGGCATGGCCTGACTGGTTTTTCTGTTGGGCACCTTTGTGATCAGATGGTGTTCCCAAGATGCTGGCTCCAAAGGCATTGCTAGGTCCCGTGAGTGAACTTCAGGTGGAAGACAAATTTACAATGGCCGTGTGTCTAGTAGGCTGCATCTGTGTCCAAAAATACAGCATTTTCTCTTATTTTTGTAAAATTGCTAGTATTGTTTGATTTGAATGTTTTATTTTGCTTTTTCGTGGTTGTGGTTTTCTTTGTCCACCTATAAAGTCACGGCGCTGAGCCCAAGTGTTAACTATAAAATTAGAGCCATCTGTGAGGTGTGGGACTGGGGGGGGTGGGGAGGAAGGAGAAGTGTGTGACTTCCAAAAATCTGGTTAAAAATCAAACTGCTGGATTTGGGAGTGACAGGTCAGTAGTAGCTGCTCGTCTCTGTTTACTTATCCTTGGGATTTGGAAACTCAGCCAGGTCCTGTAAGGTGCAGTAGTAGATGGACATGTAGATCTGCACAGTTTCACTGGCCTGTTGAAGGTCTGGCTGGGGTGTGTTTGGAGGGCTCATGTCTCAGCACGGTAGATTTGTTGCTTTCCCCACAGAGCTATTGTCTGAAGAGACACTGATAGACATTTCCTATTGATTCTTTGTCTGGAGAGAGAACTGGAGTACAGTTATATGTGTATATATATATATATTTATGTGAGTGTGTGTGTGTATATATATTTTTATTCACCGAATTAACTGGACAAACTTTCCTCTCTCCGCATCACCGCTGCATTTTGAAGCAGGTTGAAGAGTTGCCATGGCTGAGATGATGCTTATTGGGCTTTTTTTGAAGTTTCCAGAGCTCAGAAACAAAAATAAAATATGAGGAATGGATGATTTAGATTTGGGGGAAGAGCAACAAAAAAAGAAATAAATCCCCAACAAAAAAAAAAAAAATCCTTTATCACGTTTCAAATCTTCCTTCTCCCCCCCAACTTCCAAATGTGCTTTTTAAAGAGTTACAAATGCTTGTTGGCATAGAAACTACAGAATCTGGGTGAAGCATGCACATGTAAAAGGAGCCATTCTGCCTGAGCAACATGGACTGAGGCTATGCAAAGCTGCCTCAAATCTTTTCTGAGGCAAAGAAAATTGTCCAGATGTTGCTCAAATTATAAGAGCACTAAATATTTAGGTTTCCCAATTTGCACTTAAATCCCCCCCCCCAAAAAAAAGCTTGAAATACAAGAAATGCAGATCCATTACCAGTGGGCTTTCTTTTCTTCTGAAAGAAATTGTAGTCCCAAAAATATTGCTCAAATCTGTTTGGCTCTGAGTTGTGCCAAATCCTCATTAAAACATGTGGATATTTCTGTGGTTTAATCTGTTAGAAATGCATTCGGGATCCAGTTATGTTAAATTAAGCAACAATATTGGCCTGGATGTTGTTTGAAATATTCAATGTGGCAGTCGGAACACCAAGCAAAATGTTTGCACATTTTAATCGCTCAATGAGTAAATTTTATTTTTTTTTAAATTTTTATTCTGAGGAATGATTGAGACCAGTTAAAAACTGTCCCTTCTCTCCTTGATTCACCTCCTTCTCCCCTGCCAGGCTCCAGGAGCGGTGCGGCATCCCAGGTACTCGCTTCTCTTGGGCCACCAGGATGATGCGAGGGCTGGAGCAGCTCTGCTGTGAGGACAGGTTGAGAGAGTTGGGGCTGTTCAGCCTGGGGAAGAGAAGGCTCCAGGGAGATCTTATAGCGGCCTCCCAGTACCTGAAGGGGCTACAAGAAAGCTGGGGAGGGACTTTTCATAAGGGCAGTTAATGACAAAACAAGGGGAAATGGGTTTAAGCTGAAAGAGGGGAGGTTTAGATGAGATATTAGGAAGAAGTTCTTCACTGTGAGGGTGGTCAGACACTGGAACAGGTTGGCCAGAGAAGCTGTGGCTGCTCCTCCCTGGAAGTGTTGAAGGCCAGGCTGGATGAGGCTTTGAGCAACCTGGTCTAGTGGAAGGTGTCCCTGCTGCTGGCAGGGGGGTTGGAACTGGATGAGCTTTAAGGTCCCTTCCAACCCAAACCAGTCTGGGATTCTGTGATTCTCCATCCAGCCTGGGGTCATGCTGGGATGGAGCTGTGGTGTGTTGGGAAGATGCTGCTCCCTTTGAACATGATCCTCACCACCTCACATGGTGTGGAATGTATGGACATGTCCATGTAGACCTCCAAAATTCTTGATGGGAATCTAGATAACCAACATGGCCAAAAAGAGAGAGGTATGCACCACGCCACGCTTGCCTTAAGAGGTTTTTACTGTTGATTCCTCACTCTGTTGAGGTTTCCTAAAGATTACTGTGGACAGAATGCCTCTAAACTGAAATTTCTCAGTGACACGTTGCCGTGGGTTGTCTCCTGGCTAGTTTATCCCATGCTGGAGGCTCTGGCAGCGTGGAGCCTCCTCTGCACTTGCCAGCTGTGCCCGGCAAAAGGCTGCACCGAGGGGCTCCCTCTGCCCCTCTCCCTTCCCAGCAGGTAAGGCCACGGACTGCAAAGGTGCTTTGTCTTGCTGTGTATTTATTATTAATTCCCCCTCCCCCCCTAATTATTAATTGCCTCATGGTAAGGCAAGCCCCTTTATTTTCTGCTTCAAGGAAAAGGAAATTTTTAATTTATTTTTATTTTAAATTTTCTGCTTCATGGAAAGGCTTCACTGTTGTGAATGTCGGGTGGCAAAGGGAGCCAAGGCAAAGCGCCTTGGGACACATTCATAATATAGAAAATATAGATATAGAAAATATAGATATAGAAAATATCACTGCTGGGTGTGTTTTTAATGGGGTGTTAGGGACTGTTTGGTTTTAAATTTGCCACACTGCAAAAGCAGTGCTACAGTGATGCCTTGTTTAAGGTTAAAAATGAGGGGAATCGGGTTTATTGGTGTATATATAGATATTTTTTTTTTTTCCTACAGCTTTTTGTTTTGGGGCTTTTTTAATTGCCTGGCAGGTTGTGTTGTATTCAAATGAGCATCTAGCTGGAAAGTGATGCAAAGCAGGATGGTGTTGCCAGTACCTGTGTGTGACTCGATAGCATTGACGCCTCTTTGTTGTCAGACACAAAAAGGGCAGTGTGGAAGGTTGGTAGGCTCAAAATTCAACCATGCTTTTACTTTTTTTTCCCTTTTTTTTCTTTTCCTCTTTAGTGTAAAGTGCTGACTTTTCAGTGGGAATCTTTCCTTGTTGAACTGGGTTTGTGTTTTTGGTTGTGCTAATACTTGCTTAACACTTCACCTTACAAATGGAATGAGGCAGCTGTTTAAAACCTGAATTTTCAGACATGATTCGATATGTATTTAATAAAGCAGCATTGTTAGCCAGGCAGGACAAGGCAGGCCAAGCTTGTAGAAAAAAATCTTAAATAAAGGACAGAGAAGCAAGAAAACTCTTCCTTGTATTTCCACGTGTGTGTTCAGAGTTATACACGTTATCACTTTTCATCAGTCAGGCATTAATAGAGAATTTAGATTTCTCCTTAGGTTATATTAGGATACCAGAGACTATTCCTGTGGCAGTAGTACCTTCCTATCTGTCAGGTCATTGGAGTATGTATATATATATATATATTTGGAATGAATTCGGTGGGTTTTGAGACTAGAGCAGGGATCTTGGCAGGGTTTTTTTAGGTTTTGGTTGTTTCCATGTAGGTTTGCTGAATTTCAGAGCCTGCAGAATAAAGCGGTTAAGCCTCGTTGCTTCCTGCACCTTGAGGTGAGCAGCAGCAGCAGGATCTTTTGTTTAAAACTTGCCCCACGAGGATAGTAAGAAAGGATTAGAAAGACAGAAGTGGGATGGAAAGAATAAATTAGAAACAGAGGAGAAAGGAATTAAAAATAGGAGAAGAGAGTTCAAAACAGAAGAGGAAAAAATGAGATGGATGATGAAGCTTTGAAACATGAGGGATTTGGCTTCTCTGTGCCATGAACAACTGCAAACAGAAAAAACTCTGGTCCCAAAGCCAGGTTAAAGGAAAGACACCTGGATATGTAGGCAGGAAAATGGGAAACAGGTGAAGATGGCAAACAAAACCAGGGACTGGGAGGCAAGTCATCATCTCTGCAGCAGGCTGCAGGATATTTGCTTTAATTGTTCTCCCTGACTAAAAAGTGATATAAAAAAAGTCCCCCAAACCCTGACTGTGGATGGAGTGATGAATGGAAAGGACTGACCTTGGGGAGCATCTCAGAGGGTCTCTGCTTCCCATCATTCAGGAGAGGCTGGAGAAGGCATTGCTCTACCAGGCTGAGAAACCTTCTGATTCTAAAGGTCTCCCCCAAAGCTCATGAAGGGTTGAAGGGAGAGGAAATGCAGCACAACTGTACCTGCCTAATGAATGAAGAAATCATGTCCGTCACCTTTCCCACCTCTGTCTTACGGTTGTGTCCCAGTCTTGCAGTGTCCACAGTGTGTTTGCACTGGGACCCCTGACTGTTTCAACACTGCAGCCCAGTGAAGACAAAACAAAGGATTTTTTGGACCTCTATGGCCAGTTTAAGTTAATTTGCAGTTTCATCCTATATATCATTACTAGGAAAGGCAAGGTAATAGAATTTTAACCTTCATGTAACCTATCTTCAAGTAGCCCTTTTAACACAGACTTGGGTTGGCTTTTCCAGTGAAGACAGATCCTCTAATTATCAATTATATGGAGAGAAAGAAATTAATTGTGTCACTAATAAGACATTGCAAATCTGAAAGGTGTGAGCTCGGTGAAGTTTGCTTCTTCCCAAGAAGTTTGGCTTTCACGTGCGTTATATGTACCTGACAAAATATTTGGTGAATTTTTATGATGAGATACAAGCTAAATTGACCTTAATTCTGTAAGGAGCTTGTTGTAATGCAGCTCTGCAAATCAGCACAGCTGCATCCATTGGGATGTAGCTCTTCAAAACCAAATGATGGGAAGCAACCTTCCTTCTTCCTGAGCAGGTTGACAGACTCCTGAAGGAGTTAACGCTGCCTTGCACTCAGCACTTACAGGGATTAGAAATGAGGTGTAAGAACCTGGTAAAAATCAGTGTATAAGAATCCCTCAAATTACTGGACTCAGTTATTTTCTATGCACCTTGGTGTCCTTCCTGGGATGTGAACAGAAGGTCCCATTTACTGGCATCCCTCCCTGCAGAGTTAGTCTTGCTATATAGCCAGGTTGGATGAGGCTTTGAGCAACCTGGTCTAGTGGAAGGTGTCCCTGCTGCTGGAAGGGGGGTTGGGACTGGATGAGCTTTAAGGTCCCTTCCAACCCAAACCATTCTATGATTCTATATAAATGCATGAGACTGGCATTTATTTAGACTGGTGTGTATGAAATACGCTGTTGCAGGAAAATTTGTGTGTACTTGTGTTGCTTATGAACCATGTTTCTCTCTTTTATTTTTTTTTTTTTCTTCTTTTTTTTTCTGTTTGCTTGTGCATTGCAGTGGATGCAACCCCTGGAATTTTTATAGTTTAAAGTCAAACTGTGATTTATGACATCCTTTCAGTCTCCTGGGGAATGGGGCATATTTAGATTAACAGTGGGATATGCAGGGCTTTACAGGAACTTTTTTCAGTATGGAGAGAAAGAAGAGTGTTAAATGCATTTGGGAAGGACTAGCATTTTGGGTTGCTTTACAGCTGATCCTTTATTCCTTCTAAAGAGGGACTTAGGAAAAAAAAAATATATATATATATTGCTGCTCCAGGCATGTCACAGCATATTGACCTGTAAATATGCACCCTTGCAGGTTTTCACTCTGACATCTGAAGCGTGTCAGGAAAGGGGAATATCAAAAATACTACTGTGATGATGGTAGTACCCAAGGGACATTCCCATTAGAACCATCTGGGCTCATGTCATTATTACCATGATCTGAGTGGGACTTTCCCTCCCCCTTTCTTAAAGGGGGGGGAAAAAAGCCAAGGAGCAATCCTGCTGCTAGGATGAGAGTATTGTCTACCTGCAGTCAAGGTGTAGAAATATTTGTGTTTATATCAGGTCTTTGCTGATACTTTACCCCTGATCTGGTGAGGAGAAGACAGGACAGTTGTCTCCCAGGCAGGTTGCAGACTGATGGTCCTTCTTGGACCTACAAGAAAGCTGGGGAGGGACTTTTCATAAGGGCAGTTAATGACAGAACAAGGGGAAATGGGTTTAAACTGAAAGAGGGGAGGTTTAGATTAGATATTGGGAAGAAGTTCTTCACTGTGAGGGTGGTCAGACAGTGTCCCAGGTTGCCCAAGGAAGTTGTAGATGCCCCCTCCCTGGAAGTGTTCAAGGCCAGGTTGGATGAGGCTTTGAGCAACCTGGTCTAGTGGAAGGTGTCCCTGCTGCTGGCAGGGGGGTTGGGACTGGATGAGCTTTAAGGTCCCTTCCAACCCGAACCAGTCTGGGATTCTATGATTCTCGTGCAGGCTCAGGACCTTGGTTGATGTCTGTGCTCTTTGGGCTGTTGTTATATTGTGGGCAGAAGAATGGTGCAGGGTACATATCCATGCAAAAGATTGCAAAGCATTTTACTTCTTTTCAAGGTTTTTGCTTTGAATCAATATATTGCTCAGCCTAAACCAGGGCATCTTTATTTTGAAGCAGTCTCATGTTTTTCAACAAGGACTGTTTTGGATGACAGGTTTGGGGGGCAAACCCCATACCTTCAATTCCAGAGCTGCAACTCCCACCTCGACATCAGTCTGTTGTGAGAGCTGAATGTGCTGAGGAGGCAATAAAAAAAGCAAAGTAATATTTTCCAGGTGATGCTGAAGCTCTTTGACTCTCATCCATCTGGGGAAGGATCATCCCGCAGACCGTGCGAGGCGTAACGACCGTGCCATGGTAACGCTGTGCAACACCCTCCCTCTGCTGACAGTGCCTGCCTGTGTATTGTCAGCTGCTGACTTGCAGGGAATCCTGGAAATCTTTCTTGGAGGGCCATATTCTGCCCATTCTGGTTGTTTTTGCTTGGCTTGTGCATGAAAACAATGCAGAAATTCAGTTCTCCAAGTGCAGCGGGAGTCATTAATCAAAGGCACACGGGAATGAGCAGTCTTGGTGCAATGCTCTGGTTCTGGGTTTTGAAGTCAGTGACAGGGATGATCCAGCCACTAATAAGTTTCATGTGAAGCTCCAGAGCTCTCAGCCACCAAGCAAATGTCTTACAAAACTGCTCAAGGAAAGGAAGCTGACTTCGGCAACCCTTGAGTTTGTTTAATTGAAGCCGGAGGTGATCCAGCGGCTGCTGAAGGTTGGCACTTGGCTTCCTTCCTGTCACAGGAGGAAAATACTCATTTCATCAGGGATTTTTGTTTTCCCTGTTGCCTGTGCCCTTTTATTTTATTTTGGTTTTGGTAATATTGCTGAACCAGAAGCAACCACTTATTTTTGCCTTTTCTCTGGGGTAAGGCTGCATGAGAGCAGAGGAGAAGCTTCCAAAGGTCCATGATGTTTTTGATGCACATTTGAATTCAGGAGATCAGCACAGGGAGGGGAGAGTCTGTGCTTGTACAGACCACTGAAGGGTGAAGCCCTTTCCTCTTCCTTGTGTAATAAAATTAGTGCACATGGTCTTTCTGCAGGGTGCAGAACTTCTCCCCAGCAGGTACCTGCCTTCCCCTCCTTTCCTTCCTAAGCAGCTTTTGGTGGCTGTGGCAAAGAGCAGGCAGATGAAGAGAGGGGCTGCTGTCCTCAGTGCAGATGTTCTGCAAGGTTGATCCTTTCCCCCATTCCCTGTTTCATGTCTCTGAGAGCTGGTTATATTACTGCAGCATTTTGTGGGTTGGTTTTTTTTTTTCCTAGTGTTTTGCTGTATTTTGAGTTTAAAATGTTAACGAAATTAAGCTCCATGCCTCCTTGTGAGGCTTGTAAATGGATATTATACAAGGAGGTGGGGGGCAGGTGGGAGAATTTGAGGGAGGTCATTTTTTGAAATAGTTGTTTTAATATTTGATGTGAAACCAGTGCTTTGTTTTCAAGTGTACTGACCATTTGGCGTGTTGGTGTAGTGTCTCTGTATCTCTAGGAGATGCAGGCTCTCAGCAGGTTTGAAATACTCTGAGCTGGCCACCTAAAATCAATTTTGATTTGATTTCAGTCAAATTTGATTTGAAAATTTGCAGGTTTTTGTTTCTTTTTTTTTTTTTCTACAAAGCTTTCATGTGGGAAAACATCAAGAATGAGCTCATCAGTCTGAGACTTGAGCTCTAAGTACCATCCTTGTGTTTGTCCTCTGTAATAGAGCAAGTCTTTAGCACTGGAGCTCTGGGAACTCAAGCAAATAGGATGGTTTAATGATTTGGGCATTTAAATAAATCCCATGACTATTATTTCAAATTTCAATCTGTGTTCAGAAGTCTCCAGACATCCGTGGGGGGCTCACAGCATCCATCACAACATCCATCCACTCTCCCTTCCTCTGATACCTGCAAGCAGCACGCTGCAGTGGCTGGAGGGGGAAGAGAAAGGGAAGGGAAACAATAGTGAAATTTGTTGGTAAGTGGTGTAATCTCCCTCTAGTTCTACATTTGCTTTTGTTTCGAGACAGTATTTTTATTTTCACCTAATTGTTTGCCAGGTGTTTAATACATCTGTGTTTAAAAATACCATTGCAGAGCTCATTGCCCTTGCCCCAGGGGCTTTGACTTGCAGCCCAGTTATCCGATAAAAAATTTGGGAGTAAGTTCTGAATTTACTTCTCCTGTTGGTTGATTCAGAGGTGACTGACTTCTCGTATGAGTCTGGGCTGTGTCCTGGTGTTGCAGATTCACCCACGTGGCATCTGCCTGCTTTCAAACTTGGTCATGGGCATAAAAAGCTCCTTAGTGATTGCAAGTTTGCTGTTTTGGATAAATATTTCCACTCCAAAAACATGTTAGTTACAGGGAATATTATACAGAGGGAGAAAATACTGATATGTTTGTTATTTACATTGATGTGTTTTGGGTTTTTTTTTTTCCCTGTTATTAAATAATGGAGGATGAGATTTTTTTTCAAGGGAGCTCAAAGTGCTCAAACTTCGGTGAGATTCCAAGTCGAGTCATCCCCAACGGGCTGTCCCAACATCATTCTTTGCTGCCTCACCTTGGCCACCCAAAGTGACTCAGTAAATCAGCAGTAGAGCATGACTTCACATCTAGGTCTCCCATGATTGTCCTCTGCTCCATACATTTGTGAAGGACCACCCCAGAAATTTGTGGCAGTTCATTCTCCAAGCCTTAATTTTTCTTATCTATAAAATGGAGACATTAATATTGCTTACTATCCCAACTCTTTATTATAAATTCCTTTATAAAAAGTCCTAATTATTTTTATTGTTGCAGTACATTTAAGCAGATCACAATGTATCTGTCTGGTTCTTTTTTTACACAGTGATGTTTAGATGCTTTTTTTCAGTATGTGCTCTGCTTTTGATTAGGAAGAACTAGATTGATTTCCTCGCTTTCCCCCCAGTTTGTGGTGGTTAGAACAGTCTCCAAAACACCTGAAGACCATGGCATGGGTTGGAATAAAACAAATAAAGGTAAAAGGTGGTAAAAGGTGGACACCACTGCAGAGTGTAGGGTGGGGGATTTGCTTCCAGGATTATTTGAGTGCAGGAGGAATGGAAACCTGCTCTGGTCATGCTGAGTGATCTTCAGCCACATTTGAAAAGTCAGTGTACTGAAAGGAGATTAATTTTTTAATTAATCTGAGACCCTCTGGCAGTTCTGGACGTTTGCAGGGTTTGGGGTTTGTTTGGTGCTTAGTTTGCCCCCCAGGTGACTGCATTGGTCCTAGTGTGACCAGGTTCAAGAGGACAGCAAGGCTGCTCTGTCAGGAAAGTCACATTTGTAAACTCTGAGCCTCTGTGGAGCATCTGCTGCCTTGGAGTCCATGCCCTGGACTTTCCAAAGCGTGAAGCATCCAGGGTTCACATCAGCTTTAGTGCTGGACACTGGCTCTAGCAATGACTCTGGGACTCTCCAGGGGCAGGGTATCGTGAGGCTTTGTCCTTTACATGGAGGAAAGAGGTTTTTCTTGCTCCTGGCAGCTTCTGTTGGTGCAGCTCCCTTGGCTTTTTCTAATGTGATAATGCTGATAGGAACAAGAGGAGTTTTGGTCTCTGCTCCCTTGGAGATGAAGGTAATCTTCTCAAGTAGAGATTGCAACCCGGCCTCAGCCCGCGCTTGTTGGGAAATGAACTCTGCTGAGTCAGGCTCTGGAAGGGCATGGTTAAGGAGCCGTCATGTTGTTTGCTGTTCTCATGTCTGTCCGTTTTATGCCATATCTGACAGATTTTTTTTTTTTTTTTTTTTTATTTAAGGAGCCATCATGTTGTTTGCTGTTCTCATGTCTGTCCATTTTATGCCATATCTGACAGATTTTTATTATTTTTTTTTTTTTTTGAAAGGTGCTGAGTTCTTGTAATTGCTGACAAAGGCTCTGGTGGGTGGAGGTACTGCCTGCCTTTGCAAATGAGGCTATGGATAACTCGGCTCTGATACTTTTTGCCCTTCCTCTTCTTTTCTTGCCCTCACAGAGAGGTTGTGTGTCATCACCGGAGGATTTACTGCCTTCAGCGTGAGGACCTTTGATGTAAGCAGGCTTTAGGAGAAGAGTTACGGCTGCATAGAAAGGCTGGCTTCCCACTTAAGCCCTCGTGCATGCCCTCGATGGGAAAAAGTTGGGTTTAAAACTGGCAAAAGGTATCTAGAAGATGTCATCACTTGCTTTTTCATGAAGCTTGTGTTGACTGTTCAGCCTGTGTTGAAAGCAGGTGTGTTTTGAGCAGTTCTAGTCTTATCTTTTGGAATGATGCAGGATTTCCCTCTTTAGATTGTTCCTCCACTGGAACCAGCACACCTAGCCTAGGGTAAGCAAATGATTCTGGCTTTGCTTTTTTTTTTTCCCCTTACCTGTCCTCAAGGAAATAATATAAATGCCATACCTCGAGTGTGTATCTATTGAGGGGGAAAAAGGGATTTTTAAATAGTGATGAACTGTAGTTTTCCCTTAGTGCAGCAAGCCAGTTGCTCAATTAGCGAAACATATTAATAATTCTCTTCTGAACCTTGCTTGTAAATGAATCAGCTTTAATTCCTTGGTATCAACAAGAGCTGCAGGTATGTTATATTAAAAAAAAAAGGAAGAAAGCAATGCTTGCAAATTGGTCTTTGTTTCCAAGGAAACAAACTTGACATGCTTGAGCTGTGCTAGATGCAAACACCGCTAAGATTCAGTAGACATGCCTTGGGATTATATGGGCTGAATATTATTTTTAAACTACCACCAATTTAAAAAGCAAGGGAAAGGATGAGAATAGAATTTTTGTCGGGAAGGTTTTACCAGTCTGTGCTTAATTGAAAGCACTGTGTGGTATCTTAGAGTTACCTAATGTGGTGTAGAGAGAATTACATCCTGCGCTGGAAATGGAGATCCCTAATGAACATCCCCGGAGAAGGGGCAGCTTGGGGCCAAACGGCTGCTGCAGGATGCTGGTCCTGGGGCTTTGGTGACATCCCTCAGCAGAAATAGAGGTCTGAGGGGAGCTAAGCATGCGTTCTCTGTGCCAAATTATTATGGTTTATCCTGGGTCACTTTACCAAACGTTTCGTGCTCTAAAAATGTTTTTGTAAAATGCAACTGGCCAGCACTTGGTGTGAAAGGCTGTCGGCGTTCAGAAGTCAAATGCGAATGCTATCCCAGATAATTTGCTGGAAAGCTGTGCCTTGATGTTGAGGACTGGGCTGAATTTATCAGGGAAGAGATGAGAGAACAACATTAGGAGTTGTCTGTGTAGTGTATCTGACATGAATGTGCTGTGGACTGATGAAAATCCTGACTTTTACCTTGGCTGACTGCATTGTACAGAAAATATCTTCGTATTTTTGTGATTAGCTTGGAAGTTTGGTTCAGGAAAAAACCTGGGGTTTGGCATTCATCTGTCACCCTGATTTTTTTCTGAAATGCTGTGTTGATAAATTAATTATTTTTATTTTGTTTTTAAATTCAATCTTCCTTTGAAGAATCAAAACTTCTGAAGCAGACACTGTACATACATGGCAGAAATATGAGTGCATGGGAATCGAGCATCGCTCAGCAGAGTGCAGACACAATGAACGGATTTGAACATCCAGAGGTTGGGGTTTATTTTTTGGCTTGGGTCCCAGGTGAGGAATAGGGTATACATGATAACTTTGTTGCAAATTTAATATATTAAATAACTTAATAATTTAAATTATTTTTAAATAATTAATTTTTGCCCTGGCCTGCAAAGCTTTACTTCTGCAACGACTATCTTTGCTTTCTGGAGTAGTTCTGTGAGCTGGTAGGGATCTCTAGGGGATATACAAAGGATATATAGGGAAATACCAATTTTTAAGGAACAGTCAAATTCCACGTGCAGATTGTTCACAGCGTGCAGGGCTGTTGTCCTCCGGCAGTGAACATGCTTGGTGGACTTCATGTGTGTGTGTCTGCATATTTTGTTGTTTGGATAAAAAAAAAATCCTCTATTAATTCTTCTTCCTCACTGCATTGAGGAGACAAGGTAACGATGGAGTAACATCAGGGCTGATTAGTGGAAAACAAACCTTCTCTTAAAATTCAGGTCTTTAGGAAAGCAGAGCATGAAGTGTGTTCTACTGTAGTCTCTTTTCCCCCTCTCTTTCATCCTGCTTTTTTGACTTTGATGCAAATGGAGTTAAAATAATCTTCAAGGTGATAGAGGGTAGACTGGGGTAGGTTTAGCTTTAAGATGGATGGGAAGCACTATTTGCATTGCGAGCTAAAAGCCTCAGTTGAAGTCCGTTGAGGGGAAAAAAAATAATATTAATGACATTTCATGAAAATATTGTAATTTGTAGAAGGCCCAGAGTGAAAAATCTGCTGGTTTGAATGTCACTAGGAAATACTCCTTTTTTTTTTTTTTTTGCACAAGGCTTGCCTGAGACAGGATTTTCCTTGCTTTTGTTCTTAAAAACGAGATGCTTGCTGCCTAAAAGCGCCTGCGATTCCTACAGTGAGAGCTTCACCTCCTTGATAGAGGATGGGAACAGGAAGGTTGGCCGGATCGGGATGAATCCTGCACTTTTTTTTCTTTCTTTTTCTTTGCTAATGACACTTCCTTATGCTTACATTTCATTAAAGCTCTGAAATGGCTGAAGATCAGCCGGTACTGAGCATGCTCCGGGGTGGAGGCTGCACCCATAGAGTGAGATGGATTTGTGGCTGGAGGAGCGATAGGCCTGGAGTCAGGATCTGGAAGGACCCAGCAGCTCCTGGCAGAACGGGATGGAGGTAGGGCAAATCTGGCTGATTCCTTCCCGTGCCCTCGGGCTTGGGGGGAAACGAGGAGACCGGATGGAAGTAAAAAAACTGTTGGAATTGATTCAAAAGCAGCATAGTTAACCACTGACACGAGATGGCTTCAAACCGCTTCCTGCGGATCAGCGGGGAGGGGTTTTAAAATACTGACCTTTGCTGACTGGTGAACCTATATAAAGAACGGACCTGTCTAATGTTAGGGTGGTGACATAAAGTGACAGCAGGCAGGGGCTGGCAGCGAGGGCTGCGGGGACTTGCTGGGTTGTGCCTTCATATTGGAAGGCATGTGATCGTGTCTCAGTCGTGGGCTCGCTGGCTAATTATTATTAATGGGAAGCTTTGCAGGGCGCAGACCTGCTCCGCCGTTTAAATCTAGATCCATCTGTGATTTGTGGGAGGGCGAAAGAATGTAAAACTCCAACTCTCTATTTCAGGCTTATTTTGCATTCCAGGGATTGCAAACAAACCTTGCCACATCAGGTCCTCCAAACTGGCAAGGAGAGGAAGGAATATAGATGTGTTTATTCCTTTGGCTGAGAGGTTTTTCTGTGCTTCTTGCAGATGTTTAACACGTTGGCGAGTGGGTTTTGGGGCAAGGAAGGGGGAACTCTGCGAGTTGTGCTAGGTTGGGCTTTTGGTTTTTTGTCTGTAGTTGCCAGCTTTTTACAAGGCATGTGTAAGCACCAGCAGGTATGTGCTGCATGAGCCGATTGACTCCAGTTGTTGTACAAGCGAGCTGCGTAGTAAAAGTGCCAATAAAACATTTACATTGGCTCTCCATGTTTGTATTA
>NW_010293843.1:44309-46332 GCF_000700745.2 Antrostomus carolinensis
AGCCCTCCACAGACCCCGTCTCCTTGGGTTTATTGGGTGTCCACACTTGTTTCAAGCCTGGCTGTAAGTAAAGGTAAGGCAAGAGGTTTGCTCGACTTAGGGTGCTGCGAATACGTTGGTAGTAGAAAGTTGCTGTGTTTAACTTTATTAACAGGAATCTCTGCGATCCCTGTCTAGCCTGCATGCAGTAAGATAGACGGGCTCTTTCTTCAGGGCAACTCTGGCTGCTTTTCATAGCGCAGTTCAAGGGGCGATTGGGTGAAGAGCAAAACACAGATTTGGATTTTACTGCTCCGTCCCAGGTGACGGTCTCACACAGTTGGGTCAATCTGCATGATGAGTCACTTTATTACCTAAAGTAAGTTGCCTATTTATTGCCTGCTTCTGTATTTCTTGCATACCCAACGCTTCCACGGCTTTTTCTGTGCCTGTTTGATACGTCAGACCTGCACTAAACTGGTGACCAGCTTGCTTACTGGTATTGCTTTTAAGGTCCCTGTGTAAGTGGCTGCTGGAGCCCCACGCAGAACTCCTCTTACTCTTTAATGGATACTGGCCTGTTTATGGTTGGATGAATGCACAAAGAGAAGTGTTTCTGTAAAATAAACAGCATGGTAATTGTACACGGAAAGGAAAAGGTTTTGATTTTCTTTGGCATGGATGGGGGCTGCATTTATGGCTTTTCACAGTTGTTCCTGGTGGCTTTTTCTCTGAGGTGATGGCGTTGAGGTGATCTCAGCCCCAAGTTTTCATGTATGGTCTGGCTCTCTTGATGAGGAAATTTGACTTAAACAGTTTCAGATGCTGGAATACCACTCCTGTGATAATTTCCTTTTGTGCTTGTGTGGAAGGTGTAAGGTAGCCTTAAAGACCCACTGCCACCTTATGGCAGTTGCTGAAAAGCAGCCTCTTTAGAGCCAATTCTGTATACACATCATGCTTGCTTTATTTCTCCGCTCTTCTTTAACTAGTGATATTTGCATGAAGGCAGGAGTTTTGTTTTTAAAGAGTTCATCTGCTCCTTCTGTTCCTCGCAAAAAAAATGTATAATGTCATCAGAATTGCTTGTAGAGCCATCAACTGCGATATTTCATAGGCGAGTTCATGATTTGAGGAGAGATATAAAAGCGTCAGGAAACACTGATTCTCCTCCAGCGAAGAACTTGCTGATACTTTCATGTGGATGCCCTAATCCTTAAAAAAAAGAAAAAAGAAAAAAGAAAAAGGAAAAAAAGAAATTCCCTTTGTCAAAGAACAGGGACACGTTGAACACGTGAGGCTCATCGGCAGGATCTACAGCCGAGCTCCAGCGTTGCAGCAGAAGCCAGATTGAATGTGAGCAGCCATTTTTTTTAACAGCCGTCTTTGCTGGCAGAAGACTATTAACAAAGCAGGATGGCTTTGCACTGACATGACTCCGATTTCCCACCCCATCTACTGTCCCCCAAATGAAACAATAAAACCTTTTGTCTTGTGGAGCAAACGGTGAGTGTGGTTACAAGCGCTGAGTCTGTTCACCGGTACCCAGATGGGATCTGCAAGGGATGGATGCTGTGTTTAGGATCCTTCTCGAGCAAGGCTGTGTTTGTACAGTAGAAACTCTTGATATGCAATAGCTGAATGAAGGGGAGAAATAAATGGTGGGGTGTTTTTTTTTTTAAATTTCCAAAATAGAAGGAGCTGTGGTTACTCTAAGTTAAAACTGAAGGAGTTTGTAATTGGGAACTGTTAGGGATACAGTATGTTCTAAATTACAGCTGTCTGGCCAATATGCTTCTAAATAAAGTTTGAGGATTGCCCTGTAAATGAAATACTCAACACATATTCTTATCAAAACATAGCAACATCTCCCAGAGAGCTTACATCTCAACATCTGTTGCAACAGCATCTTTTTTTTTTTCCCTTTTTTTTTTTTTTTTTTTTTTCCTCTTCTTGATGTGTGTGATATACTCAACACAGTGTCCCAGGGAACATTTCATCTTTCCTAGTAAATAAAAGCATTTTCAACTTTGCTGGGGAAAGA
>NW_010293843.1:46392-70621 GCF_000700745.2 Antrostomus carolinensis
TGAGATGGCTTGGAAACTTTGGGGAGGGGGGGTGAAAAAAAAAACCAACAGGTTTTGAAAGGTGGAGAAAGCTGTGATTCCAGAAATGTGCATTAATGACTGCCTGCTCCTTCAAGGCTGTTACCTGAGCCTGGAAGTGGACATTTGGGCTCCCTCAAATGATGCTGAGGACACTCAGTGTGTCTGGGGAATGGATATTCTGGTTAGGAAATGCTGTACATAATGGCTGAGGAAAGGAAGGAGGCGTTGTAACAGCTTGTGGCAGAGCTGGGGAGCGGTTTGTAGCAGTGCAGAAGCAAATCAGGATTCCAGGAGAAATGCTCATCTTATATCAAAAGTCTCTTCAGCTCATCATGCTTTTGGGATCTCTTCCAAGGAGGCTGAAAGAGAACTTCAGGTTTGATGCAACTGGAGGGGCTGGAAGGAGAGAAGGCTGATGGAAATAAGGAAAAACCCCCTGTATTTTTCAGAGCTAAATATTGTTCTTCCTATAGAAAGAAAAAATCTCCCTTTGCCTCCCACTTGTGCTTCCTCTGCAAAGGAGCTGTGAAAATGCCGTACTTAATGGTGTAATTAAGCTAAAGCCCTGAGGAACCCAGTGTCCTTTGTGAAGGGAGGTGGTTGTGCTGCTGCCTTCCTCCTGAAAATGTGAGATTTCTGAAAGGGATATTTGAGCCCTGAATGGGGGAACAGAGGCCAGAGAGCCTTGGTGTAAAAATACCTTGTAGTTTTAGAGCTAGTAGAAGATGTTTTGAAAGGGAGGTGCTATGCTGTCTGGTACCGGCTTGGTGGGGAAGTTGCTGGAGAGTCCTTGGGTTAAATAAAGGGGAAAGCTTCACGGGGCATGGGCTTGCTCTTATCCTACATGATTAGAAACACTGCTTCCTCCTCCAGCCTGGAGATGGGTCTCTAAACAGCTGGTTAGAGAAGACCCTGGTGCCTGCACAGCACCCAACCTCCACAAAATCGGATCCCAGGGCAGAAGGTACCACCACTCCGACAGCCCCTGCCTGGGCACAGGGGTGGCAGTGCCAGGCTGAGCAATGCTGTGGTGATCTGGAAGCTTCTTTCTCCTGTTGGATGGCAGAAATTAAGGTCTTACTAACGATTGCACAGGCATCCCCTGCGATTGCGGTGCTGTGCAGAGACGCTGGTACAACGCTCATCGATCGCTCTGCTCGAGTTGGTTGTTGAAACATCTGCAATATCCTGATCAGCTTTGCTTTTTTATTTTTATTTATTTATTTTTTTTAAACAGTGTTTAGTGCTTTCAAGGATGACTGAGAGATGTGAAAAGCATCTCTGGTAGCTTCTGCTCTCAGTGTATATTTAACCTCAGCAGTAAAAACATCTCTGGCGTTGAGCTGCAGTGGGGAGTGCTGCCCTTCTGCACACACAGGAGGGCTGAGGAGTGGTCCTCCCTCCTTATTTTAGCTCTGGATGGGGATGTTGGCTGTGGTTGTTCATTGACACTGTGTTTGTTAATATCTTTGTTTCTATTTCTGTGGTTTTAGTGAAAGTTTGGTAATTTCATGCTGTAAAGAAGGGCAATGTATCAACTGTTTTAAAGCCATCTTTGGTTTGGACTGCAATGATCTTTTGATACGGTGGATAATAGTCTGTGTAGTTAGTTTTTGTTGTTTTTGTTTGGGGATTTTAGAGTTTGTCTTAAATAAGTTACCTTTCCACTTCTCACCGACTGATGAAAGGCCAGGAAAATCTCATTTTGTGTATATTAAAACTTAGGATTTACATCAAACAAAAACCCAGTGGGTGAAAGAGAGATCCTTGCTTTATACTGTCACCTCAAATATTCCTTCCCTATGAATTTTAGTCATCTCAGCTTAGCCTTGTGCATTTTAACCATTTAGTAGTGAAACTTCTCCAGAGTGAGGAGAGAAAAATAACATCCTAGTAGACGAGGAAGATCAGTTGCAGGCTCTTCTGCTGCTTTAACTATTAACGTTTTGCAAGTGTGCCTGGACATGGTGGTGAAGTAGCTGCTTGGGCCGGAGAAAATGTGACTTGTTGATGTTTCCAGCCTGTGATAATGTGATGGCAGGAGATGTTCCTGCGATGCTGGGCAGAGGAGAGGAGCTGGGTAGAGCAGAGCAGGCGATGGCTTCGTGCTTCACCCGAAGGCCTGAATTTGCACGTCTGCTTTTGGTGCATGGCAAACAAAATCCTTGGGCTCCTCAAAACCTCTCTATGGATTTTGATGGTATTTTTCCTCCCTATTGTGCAGGCTGCTCCCTGCCATCCCCCCCACCCCCCTTCCCAGCCCACTGTAACACACTCAGCTCATCGTCACTGTAATTTCTACTCTGAACGAGAACTATCTTCTGTGCTCTTATGGTTTTGAAAACTTGTTTTTTGGTTTGTTTTTTTTTCCTTTGGCCAAGAACAAGCGGGTGGTGCCACAGTCCATTTCTGAGTTTCCTCTTCCTCCTGGCCTTTTCTCCAGGGCTGCTGGCTGCCCTCCCCCTGCTCGGGTGGGAGGTTCTCCAGTGAGACACCCAGCTCCAGCAGCTCCTGCCTCCCATTAAATGCCAGTCTTGTGCTTGAATCCATTCCAGCCGAATCTCTTGCTTACAGATGTTCCTTGTGAGTTACTCCAACAGTTTTCCTGGGAGTTTGAGAAGATACGAAGGTTGCCAAAGAGTTTATGCTTTTAATTGTTAAGTGGAACAGAGACAAACTACTTTTATTTTGAAGCTAAAATTTCTTCTTTTATCTTGCTGGCTGGGCCAGCTGTATCATAGGGTTTGACATAGTTTGAGCTCAGAGCTCCTGCACCTACTACTGCTCTATCACTTCATTAAGGTTTTCCTCCCTCATTACATTTTTCCCTCCCCTCTTTTTAATGACCCTGTTTGTGATACCCTTTTAAGGTTGGTTATACCAGGTCAGGTTGTCTTATTAATCCTCAAAATGAAAAACAGCTCCCCTTCAGCTCACAGCAGATCGGATCTCGAATGCCCTTGCAGTTGGACACTGCACACACTGAACCAGTTTAACCCGTGTGCCTTCATCCCAGCTCTCAGAAGTCGGGTGCTTCATTAAGCAGAACAAAATCAGCTCGGGAGCATCCCCAAGCCATGCAGCGTCCCTGCCTGTCCCTCCTGCTTCCCCTTTTCCTGCGGGCAAGGGCTACTCTTGAAGGCCACTGAGACAGAACACCTTGCTCTATGGTTTAAAAGGCTTTTTTTTTTTTCAGGCAAGCGATCAGTTTTGAGGCCTGGCACCCTGTCAGAAAGTTGACAGATGATCTGCATTACCGGTGCGTCCCCGGGATGCCCGGGATAATCGCGCTCCAATGGACGCCCCTAGAGCCGGCAGGTTCTCTGTGAAATGGCTGCAGCTTGGAGGGAGCAGTGAAATGGTCTCCTCTGGGCATGCTCACTCTGTAGAGGGAGCTTTTATCACATGAGCAGAAACTGAATCACTGCTCATGAGGATCTGGAATATGCAACTCTTTGAGTCTTCACCAGAAGAAGACAACAGATGTCCGCAGGTACAGCAGGGTCCACCTCTAGGGCCTCGCAAAGAGCAGCTCCCCGCCTGGCCCCGGCCGCAGACAGGTTGTCTCCCAACTGGGGGAAAGAGAAACCTCGGAGAGGAGGAAGATAGTTCTGGGAATTATGGCTGAGGGTTATTTATTTATTTATTTGTTTCTTTATACATTTATTTTCCTGCCCCAGTGCGTGGGAGGGGAGGGCAGGTGGGTGTGCTGGGGAGGAGACACTGGTGGAGACTGGCCAGGCTCTGTTTGGGGCTGGGAGGGTTGTTGCCTTGTGCTGTGGCCATGGGCTCGCAGGTATTTCAGCATCCGATGTCGTCTGGCTTCGGGAAATCTCAGGCTTTGTTTCCTCGTGTCCGGGTGGTCTTTTATTTATCCTTTGGGATGGGGAGGCTTGTTTTGGGTTGGAGGGTTTGGGGGGTTTTTTGGTGTTATTTTGGGGTTGTGTTTTTTTTTTTTTTTTTTCCCTGTACTTTTTAATTTTTTTAAAGTCTGAAGTTTCTGGAAAATGTGGTTCTCCCAGGAGCCTTTCCTGCTTGTAGCTCTTGTGGGCAAGAAGAGTAAATCCTGGGGTGTCTGAGCAGCTCGAAGACTGAACTTCCAAAAGGGAAGAGAGGGCCTGTGGCCATGTGGGACTTCCTCGCTTAGGTCTCTTTTGACAGCCTCTGCTTACATCGAGCAAGCCTACAGCTCACTTCTTGGGGTGGAGGCAAGAGGGAACATTATTTTACCAGGAAGAAACAATCCTTTTTATTTTGGGGTGGCTTCCTCCTCTCTCTCTCTCTCTCTTCTTTTTTATTTATTTTTTTTTTAAATAGTAGCTTGCAATCCAAGGGAACAGCTGGTTAAAATGAAACATCCGTGGTTGATTTCATGGCAGGACACTCATGTCTGCAGCTTGTTTTAGAAGTTGTCTAAAATTCAGACCCCTGGACCTGCCACGCGCTTGGGTTTTGTTTTGTTGGGTTTTTTTGTTTGGTTGGTTTTTTTCTGTTGTTTGACTTGTATATAGACAGATCTTGTTGGCTGCCACAGACCTCGGTGGGACTTGGGGTGGACATTGAAGGTCCCAGTGCTGTGGGGGCTTCCGAGCACCCCTCCCACTATCCTGAGCTTACTGGGCTCAAGGGAGACCCCTGAAGCCGCCATGCAGCCATGATATTGAATTTTCATTTGAGGAGTGAGATGTGAAGATGGCATTTAAAAGATTAGGGAGCTTACAGGACAGGCGGTGATACCTAATCTAAATATCTATCTCGTCTCCACTGGACTATAAATATGCTCATTATTCATCATCTAGAAGATGTGTGCTAAAGGAAAAGGCATCAGAAGAAGTCAAGAGGGGAGAAACGCGATTTCTTTTTAACAGTGAAGAGCAGAGGCCTTGATGTGCTGCCTGATCAGCTCCTATCCAGGGGGGAAAAAAATCTGCTTTGGGTTTGATGAAGGCTGAGAAAACAAGCAACCAAAAAAAAAAAAATGCTGAAGTGTGCAAGGTGTGCTCCTGTGTGGTGGTGACCACGATGACGCTGGTGTGACAGAACCAAAAAACACCTAATGCTCCGTCCCTGCCAGCTGATGCCCTTTGAAAGCATCTGCAGAGAGACGCTGAGAAGCCTGACCTACTTTGGAGGGAAGAGAGAAACCCGAGGTCTGGACTTTGTGCTGCTTTCCAGTAAGGGTTAAGAGCCCCAAACTGGGGCTTTGGGGCCTCGAGTTTTTTCTCTTTTGCATATTTAATTGACTTTTAAGTGCCAGCACGAGCTCTTCCCCTCTTCCCAAGAAGACATTTGGACAGAACTAGGCTCTGCAGCACACATGGGGGAATATTTTCAGCTGATCATACCTCCATGAGCCAAACCCAGGCCTGGCAGCAGAGGTGCAGGTGGGCAGGATCAGACCCAGGACCTGGGGGCTCAGGCTGTGGTTGCCATGGTTGCCATCAGTTGACATACCTTCTCCCAGCACTGAAGCCCAGCTCTCCTGACCTCTGGCATCACACGGTGCCACCTCCTAATGAAAGAGGATCAACGTGCATCTTGTGCAGTAGCAGGGAGCTATTTTATTCAGGTAAACAAGGGAGTTTTTAAGGAGCTTCACCCCCTGGCCAGCTGCTTTAGGGGAGAGCTGGCTCCTCTCTGTTGTCCTTTTGCTGCTTTTCCCTGAAGTTTTTCCTTCTCCCCATCCCACTCCTGGAGCTGAGAGCAGTCGAGGAATCACCACAGCAGGATAACTACCTTGCTTTTGGTTTAGCCAAAAGGCTCAGGGCTCTGGCAGCGTGTCCTCCCCGCTCGCGAGGCTCGGAGGACCATATGTTCCTGCAGCGACATGTAACGTCAGTAATTTGGAAGCGAATCTTGAATTTATAACCCTTAACTGCCATTTTCAGTAGGTTCTTTTGGATTTGGTAAATTTAAAGAGTTTTGACACCGTATCCTCTTTGCAGAGAGGTCCCCTTGGGTTTTCCTTAGTCCTGTCGGATCCATCCCTCCTGTCCCTGTGTGAGCTCCTTGGTCTCTTGGGTGGAGGAGGAAATGTCTGGCGTGGCTGTACGGTGGTGTTGGTCCTGGAGGGGAGCAGAGGAGGAGGATGGGCAGCGAGCAGCACTGCCTGCCAGGATTTACAGTAGTCAGGAAAGCAGCAGGAGCAAAGCTCACACACTGTACGAGCTAATTGGAAAGTGTCCTTAAAAAAAAGAAAAAAGATTAAGAGGGGAAAAATGTAGAGCAAGCTCTTTTTTTTAAAATTAAAAAAATTATATATATATTCTGGGATCTAACATAACAGCTTGCTTTCCCCAAACCAGGTAATGTATTTATCTTTTTCCTTCAGTTACCATCAGGAGGGGGAAAGCTGGTGTGGATGTGGTGGAAAAGGGTGGAGGTGTTGGGGGTTAAGAAGATCTGACGTACAAGCCTCTTGCAATGCTGCCATAGTGTGTCAGAGCAGCCTCTTGCAAAGGAAGCTTTTCACAACTTGTCCTTGTTCCAAGGATGAGGAAACCTCCAGCTCTTCTGGCATTTTCTCTCCGTCATAAGTCAGAACTGCTTTCACCTGTAAAATATGATCAGCACGGACGGGGAGAGGACTGGAATGGAGAGGGGCTGGGAGCAACCTTTGCAAGGCTTTTCATGGAGCTCTTGGTGTTAAAGGAGGAACTTTTCCCCTCCTCCTCTCCTCATTTTCCTGTGTGCCTGCAAAAATACTCTGGTTTGCATTTAAAGGAGAAAACTGTATGTGCTGGGACTAAGCCAACTTGTTTATTCAAGGGAAATACCATATTTCCAACCCTTTTTCTTGCAGAAGAAGGCTTGACGGAGGATGGCAGACTGCGCTGGGTATTATATTTTTAGGTGACATCGAAGCACGGTTGTGATTCGAAGAAGCTAAAAATCATGGCTGGCATTTTGTATTGAGTTCTAATCATCGAGTTCTACTTCCCTCTCCCCCTTCTGCCCCCCAAATCTCAAAGGGGTTAAACTTCTTCCTCCAAAGCAAGTGGATTTTGACCTAAATCAAGGAGGGGGAAAGCAGAATTAATTAAAAAAACAAAACAAAATGACAAAAAAACCCCCAACAACAACAAAACCACCACTACAAACCCACAGCCTGCTACGTTACAGGATTTTGTGGATTTTTATGGCGAGGGGCTGAGGGGATGGGAAGCAAAACCGTCTGCTCTTCTCTCCTCCTGTCAAAAAATGGCAGGTCAGTGTGTGTCTGTAAACAATGCCGTTATGAAATGGCAGCCAGGCCTGAGCTGAGCATGCTCGGGAGCTGCCTGTAGGGGGAGGTGAGCCCAGCAAAGATGATCTAATTCAGTACAATTCTTGGGATTGAAGGAAAAGACCAGGCTCTACACACACACACACACACACACTCTTAATGACAGAGCAGAAAATAAAAAGGCCCCACGCCGCAGGGTGGACGAAGCCTGTAGGCCATGGAGGAGAGGGTGTGAGGATCTCTCCCACCTCCAGGACTTCGGGTGCTGGGCAGCGCTGTGTCGCTTTCTTACCCTCCAGGAGAGTAAAGCCTTGGTGAGGTTTTGCTGTAGTTATTAGAGGGACAGGCCCGAGGGTGCAAGTTTTTTTATTATTATTATTATTATTTTGTCTTTTTTTATTTTGTCCTTTTTTTTTTTTTCCCCTCCTTTCTCCCTCTTTGCTTTTCCGACTCGCAGGCGTCGCTTGTCTTGCTGCTGGTCTCTTGGTGGCTGGAGGTGACCCAGATGGAGGTGGTGTGGGCAGCTGAGTGAGATCTTCCAGGTCCCAAGGGAAGCCCTCATAAAGGCTTTTCCCTCCTACATCACCCTGACAAACCCTTCTGCTGGGTGCTGTTGGGATGGCCAGGGGGAGAGGGAGCTGCTCCGCTGTCTATAGTGGTTTGGGGGTGGGAGGAAGAGGAATGTGGAGGTTGAAGAGGTGCCTGAACCCCATCGATGGGGATGAGCTGCCTTTGGGCTGCTGCAACCTGCTTACTCCAGGCTCTCCTTGGTGCTGTGGTGTTAATCTTGGCTAAACATTCCTGGGGATGGGATGTTTCTGAAATGGCTGGTTTGCTTTTGCTATAGAGATAGTGATGAATCTTGGTCTCCATTGTAGGGTTTTCTTCCCCACCCCCTTCCCGGGTGCTAGGAGGAGGCGTGCAGCAGCTGTGCTCCTTGCTAACCTCAGCCGGTGGAAGGAGGAGATGCCTTTGTCTGCTCGGGATTTACACTTGCCTGCACGTACAAGTTTTAACTCTACTGGGAGACACAGTTAGATGGGTGCGATGCTTCCCAGCATGGAAGCGGTGAGGAAGCGTAGCTGCGACCATGCTGGAGCTGTTGTCTGATAGATGGGTTTCTCCTTTACAGGAGGGGTGTGGGCTCTGCAAACCCCCCTTGCCTGAAGCCTGCACGCCATTGTGGACCCTGTTGTCTTACGAGAAGTCACTTTAAGTCCCGTTGTGTTTCATGCACGTGTCTCCTTGTTCCCAGCTGTTGCGTGCAGGGACTTGCGCCTTGTTTCTACCCTTCCCCCTGTTTTGGGAGTTGATTTGTGTAGCTGGAATAGGAGAGAGGACATGGGGATAGAGAAGGAAATGTTTCTTTTCTTTTAGGAAGAGAGTGGATGAAAGGAATTCAGGAGACAAAAGAATTTGATTTGGGGACAAACTTCAGGCTGAGGGCAGTGCTTGTTGTGAGCTGCAGATAAAGTTCCACGTTCACATGGTTGCACGAGGCTTATAAGGAAGTGGCCTTAACCTTAAAAAAAAAAAATATGAGCTTTGAGACTGGTGACTGCTTTGTAGGCCAGGTATGCTGGTGGTTACGTTTCCTTCTCCAGATCAAATGCTTCTGCTGCTTCTAATGACAGGCCCGTGGTCAGTGTCCCCAGGAGCAGAGATCCCAGACCTTGCCCGTTTCACAGCAGGACCTGAGCAGCACCGAGATCTGAAATGAGCAGCCTTCGCGTGCCTACAAAAGAAACGCTCTCTTTCTACAAGCATTTTCTTAATCATTACTTCCTATATAATTAGCTACGAAATGTTTGTCTTCTCTTTAAGGCAAAAGTTATTATGAGCAAGTTGGTTTGAGTTGTGTTGTTTTGGTTGTTGGGTTTTGGGTTTTTTTAGGAGAAAAAAAGGAGGAAAAAAAAATGAAGGAGAATCTGCTGCTGGGATTGCATCATGTGTTGAGAGCTTTGCCTCTCTGCTTTGCTACGGTGTGTATTGCAAACCCCGCTGCTGCCTTGCACGGGAGATAAAATCCTGCCCTGCTGAAGGGCTGCCGAGAGTTTTGCCTGAGCACTGGTTTTGCTGGGGAACTGGTGCTGGGACACGTACCCCAGCTGCTCATAGGGGAGCAGTGCTCAGTGGTGTCACCTCAGATGGGTTGGTGTCCACTGAGCATGGATCTCCCAGCTGGAAGCTTTGCAGGCTGGGCAGGATCAGTCCTGCCCATCCCACCGGATCTGTGGGCAGATGTGTTGGTGGAGCCGCTGCCCCGAGCAGAGTTTCAGAGGGGTCCTCCTGCTCCGAGCCCATTTTCAGATCAACCTGTTTTAGCTGCATGGCTCTGATCAGAATTACGCTGCTGCAGAGCCTCAGGTTCCTAGATGGTTGATTTTTTTTAAGACCAAAAAAAAAAGAAAAAAAGACAAAAGACAAACCCTGGTGAAGGTAGACATCTTAGCACATCAACCTCGGCTCCTTCCTGCTCTGCCTGGAGAGAGCTCTGGTTCATGATGTAAGTCTCTGTCTCTTGGGCTTGGTAAGCTTCAATATGTTGGACTTTTACTGTGCATGTATTGTCTTTGCCTACAAAACCTGTTTGGATCTTTGTGAAGGGCACCCGGATGGCTGATGAAAATGCCAAGGAGGAGGCTGAGAAAGCTCTTTCTGTGTTTCCCAGCTTTGCTCTTTTTATCTTCTTTTTTTTTTTTTTTGGTGGGCTCTTTTTATTTTTGTTTGTGTTTTGTTTTTTTATTGTTTTAAAGGCACCACTGTAGTTTCTAATCCTCATCTGTTTGGAAATGCTGCAGAGCCTTTCCTTGGCCAGTCTGCCCCATCTTCCATCCCCTCCAAAGATCTCGTGGAGAAGAGGAAGACTATTTTCTTATAAACAGAGATGGAAAGGAAAAACTAAACCAGCTCTAGCTCCTCTGCTTGGATCCTCGTGGCTTTTAAAGCCCTTTCAAAGACCTCATCAGTCTTTCTTAAGATGCAATAATTTTTTGTCTTCTTCCCCTTGAAATCTAAAAATAAAAGATGTGTGTGTGTGGGGAAATAATGCTTTATTGCTGGTGGTGTGTCCTCTTTATGGAGGCTCTCCAGCCACGGAAGGTTAATAATCAGTCTGAGGGAATGGAGGGGGATGGAAAAGAGGGAAGGAGGAGGAAAAAAGAAGAAGAAGAAAAAAAAAAAATAATGGAGAGAGTGAGACTTTTATTGTGAAGCAGCCTGTGCTTGGCAGTTGGCTTTTGTTGGGACTGCTGCTAGAGCAGACATTGCTCGGCGGGGAGGGTGGGTATAGGATTTCCCTGCCAATCCGGAGCCGATGACGGGACTGGGGCACGGGGAGTGTGAGCAGAAAGGGAAGTTTGCTCTGGATTTAAGGGAAGGGAGGGGGGAAAAAACCAAAACCAAACCAAAAATCAACACACACACACACAAAAATGGAGGTATTGACACTTGGGGTGAAGTTGCTGCTAAGTTGGTTGAGGGTTGGTGGGAATGAATGGGCAGTGGGTGCCCGATGGGTGCTCGATGGTGCTGGGTGCTCTGTCTGCTGGTTGGTGATGGAGCGAGGAGGGGAGAGCACTGGCCTGGGGGAAGAGGCTTCGAGTGCTTCACAGGGGGTTTTCTGTAGATTCCTTTTGATCAGAATGCTTCCAAATTCACAGTTGGCTATGTTTTTATTTAAATTATTGGTTTGTTTTCTACCTTGATGCTGAGTTTTTGTTTGTTTCAGAGCCAGGCGTGGAAGTTGTAAAGCTGCCGCTGCTGCTAGCGAGGGATGTGTCCTTGAGATAGGGACCAGGAGAGTCTGTCAGATGCCACCTCAGTTAGCCTTGGCTTTTTGTTCCTCTCACAGGAAAAAAAGTGTTGGGTTCTCTCTGGCCTCTCTTGGTGTTGGAAATTCTGCTTCAAGAGCTCCTGCCACTGGTCAGGACCCAGGTCAACCCCCAGCTCCTGGTTATTGCAGTGAGGAGAGAAGGTGGTCGTTAGCTGCTGAGATCTGATTGGCTCCAAGGTTCCTACAAGTGGCTTTTCTTCAGGCACCGTGGGCTGAGCAGCAGCAACACCTCTGTGGAAGGGAGAGCATGGATGATGTGTAGAGTGAGGATGCTGCTTATAAAATACAGAAAAACTGAGAATCAAATGGGTAAATATGACCTGCTGGTAATCCTGGGGGTTCCAGGATGAGTCAGTGTAATAGCAGGAATATTAAGACCTTTTCTTGTTGCAACAAAGGTTGGGAAGACAAGCTAATCCCTGTTAGGCTGAGGTTTTTACCTGCTGCTGGTGTCTGTGGTGAGGGCTTGGGTGCCCCTTCCTGTGGTGGGTGAGATATGCTGTGCTTGAGCCCTGGCTCTCTGCAGTTCTAGTCTTGCAACAGGGTAAATCTAGGAGAAAAATGAAGTTATTCCCAGTTTAGAAGAAGTCTGGGTAGAGGAGAGGTAGGATATCCAAGCAGATGTTTGTAGCAAGGGTTTATATTATTGGCTTAGTAAATATTTAAAAAAAAAAAAAATAGCTGATTTGTGTTCAAACTTTGGGCTGTGTTTTTATGACTGTTTCTTGGTGGAAGCTGTTGACCAACTGAAAGAGGGGAGGTTTGGGTTAGATATTAGATATTTTTAAACTGAAAGAGGGGAGGTTTAGATGAGATATTAGGAAGAAGTTCTTCACTGTGAGGGTGGTCAGACACTGGAACAGGTTGCCCAAGGAAGTTGTGGATGTCCCCTCCCTGGAAGTGTTGAAGGCCAGGTTGGATGAGGCTTTGAGCAACCTGGTCTAGTGGAAGGTGTCCCTGCTGCTGGCAGGGGGGTTGGAACTGGATGAGCTTTAAGGTCCCTTCCAACCCAAACCAGTCTGGGATTCTATGACCAGTGTCTGCTGGAGGTGTGTTCTGTTTCAGGCTATCTCATCAGTTGACTTGAGCTGAGGTTTCCAACAGTTACATCTTGGCTTTTTGGTGTCTGTCTGAAAATCTGAAGGTGATGTGCTTTGGGCACAAGTTCCCTCTTGCTGAGAGCATCTAGATGTGGCTGTGTTTGGTGTTTGCTTGTGCTTGGGGGCAGGCAGCAACCCACAACCACCTTCCTCCTCACCAGAGGAGCAATCCTTGAAGGTACCCTTAGCAAGGTGGGGCTGGTGGGTGATGGACGCTTCCCCAAGCTCCCTGTACCCAACCAGCACCCCCGAGTTTCCTCCTTCCCATCAGCTGTGTGTTGCTTTGCAGATGATGACATTTAAGTGCGGGGCAGGGTGGTCCTGCAGGCACCACGATGACCTGGGGACAGGGACTCCCTGGTCTTTCCCCTGCTGAAACCTGGGGGACAGAAGATCCTGTGCTGCAATACCTGCTGGCACTTGGCATTGCAGTTTTGTTCACATGGAAACAAAAATGACATGACACCCACATGGGGTGGCTGGTAATAGCAAGAGCAGCACCAAAGCTCATCTCTCCTGAAAGCTTCAGACAGGAGCAGATGTGGGGAGTGGTTTTGGAGCTGATACACCAGCTTCATGTGTGTTGAGTCTTATCTCTTTTCCTTGCTTTCTGGGAAATGGGCAGGTTGGTTGGGGTTTTTTTTGTTTTCTTTATCACTCAGTGTGCTTTAAACCTTGTGATTTGCATGGCTGCAGGCACCATCTGCTCTCCAGTGCTGGCCTACAACAGTTGGATTGACCTTGGGGTTATTCTTCTCCTGTGCCACAGGCAGCTTGGGGTGAACCCATCACCCAGCCTGGCCCTGGCCTGAAGGCCAATTTGATTCCCCAATCACCATCTTTACCTTTCACACCAGCTTGTCTCCTTAAACACAGAGCAGTGTCAGAGGACCCCTTCTCTTGTGTGTTTGGGGGCTTTTAATACTTTTTTCCTTTTGTTTTGATGGCTGTTTCGGGGTTTTTTTTGCTTGCCACCTCAAAAGAAAAGAGAAAGAGAAGGTATTAAGGCTGTAAACCTCATCTAACAATGTGACTCCAGGAGTGTGTAAGGCAGAGGAGATGAGCAGGTGTTCCCTTTTGACAAAAAAAAAAGGGAGAACTAAAAATAGAGCTCATTAACTTTAATAAATATGGATGTTATGAATGATAAGTTAGCTGTAGCTCGCTGGTGGTTTGTATTTTGTAACTTACATTTGAATGAACTACAAAAAAAACCCCACCAAACCAACCACCAAAAGCATACTTGGGCTGTAAATGTCGATAAATGATGTGTCATGAGGAGTTTGATAGATCTGCTTCCCCCCACCCAAAACCTAAGAATTTAGGGGGAATAAGGAGTCCCCTCCTCAAAATACCTTTCATGGCCATTTTAATCCGTGCCTGTACACACATATTCAACTGGATTCTCGAGCACATCACACTCAGAAAGTAAAATTTATCTGGCTGCATCTTGACCAAAGAGCTGTGAGGTCTCAGCCCCTGGTGCAGTTTGAAGCCCCTCTGCTTCTCGGGTGAGATGGGCTGTCAGCTGGGACAAGCCTTCCCATTTTTTATCTGTGACCTGTGCCTTGGTGGCAGTTTCCTGGCAGCTTTATTTTGCAGAATGAGGTTTGCCTGTGATGTAAACAGGATGTGTCCATGATTGTCTCTTGTTTTAAATGCGACTTGTGTATGAACATTGAGCTAAACTTATGATACTTCTTTTTTTCCTTCCCCATGTCCCTTCTCTCCCCACCCGTAGCGAACAGTGCTGAGTAAGGGAGAGACAAGGAAAGATGCCTGCATGAAGACTGAGCTGCTGAAAGATATCACCAACAACAAAGAGGAAGGTGAGCACCTGCCTCGATTGAGGGTCAGACCTCGCTCATGAGGTCCGCATGTGGTGGGAACTGGACACTTTCCTGTGCAACCTGGGGTAGGGAACCTGCTTTGGCAGCGGGGTTGGACTGGATGATCTCCTGAGGTCCCTTCCAACCCCACCAGTCTGTGATTCTGTGAACAAAACTGGAGGCTTGGAGATGTGCTCTGTCCCCTGAGGGTCTCAGATGTGCTCCCACAAACAGGATGATTCCGTTCTCCTGTGTTTATTCTGAGCAGGGTTCTTCCCCACAAGATGCAAATTTGCTTTTCAGTCCATCCATCTCCACCGACCTGAAGAATGATAGCTCATTTTCACTTCTGCTTTGGTGTGGCTGTGAAATGCAGAGGAGTTACTTTGAACCTCCTTTGTGTGACTGGTTTTAACTGGACTCTGATCCCCACCAGCTGATGACTGAGCCCTTTTCCTCCCTCTGTTATAAAGTTAACTTGCTGTTTTCCTGCGAGTTTTTTCTCTTGCTCCAGAACAGGCAGCGATCACTGCAGGATGGCTGGTGGGGTTAGACACTGCATAACCTCATGTTATTATGGGATGCTTCCTGGCTTCTGCGTTGTTTCTGCTTGCTTTTACTTTGCAGGATGCAGTGCACGTGTTAATTTGATGAAGTCTTTCCTACGTGGTTGCTTGTGAGTTGCATGCACACAAATCTGAGGGCTTAATCAATGTGTCAATGGGATTAGGAAAAAAACCCACCTCCCTTTATCTTTTCCCTCCCTCCTTTCTTTCCATGGCTTTGTTATTCCTTGACTGGTTACCTCTTGTAGCTCTGCAGGGATTTGGCACATCTTGTGTTCTCCTTTCCATAATAGAACATTAGGAAAACATTGAACTGGCCCCATCAAAATACCTTTGGACTTAATTCAGATGTGTGTGAGGACAGCATTGCTTTGCCTTTCTCTTCTGTCCAACATAACTTTTTGTCAAGCTGTTCTAGTTAGAAAGTAAAGCTCATAACAGGCAAAATATTGAATGTTGTGTCAGATGTGGTGGCCACAGTGCTTGCATATTAACTGGGAGCACGTGAGTGGTGCTGCTGACGCCAGTTGCCTATGGACCTCTGGTCTGGGCAGACCAGAGATGGAGTCTGAGGTGTCTATGTGAGGTTGTGTTGCTCTGGGAGGAGGCTCTTGCTTTGATCCCTTGCCTTACTTGGCTCAGGAGTATAAAGCTGGTTTGTTTAGCTCTTGGTTGATCTTGAGGTAAGTGTTGAGAGTCTGTGGAGGTAAAAATCCAGAATGAGGGTGGGAAAAGAGATGTTTCTATGCCTTGGATGTCTTGAGTGATTTTGACTGATAGGAAATGCCACAGTATCAAAAGGAAGCTGAGAACCCTCCCTGTGCAGGAGCAGTCTTGAGGCTTCACGAGGTGCTCAACTTCCAGCCACTTCAACTTATTGCCCAGTTCTGTTACTGGGGAAAGAAGGGTCCTAAACCATGAATAGTCTCCATTCTTGTGGTAGCATTTTAATTGTATCTTCTTCTTCCCTGGCATACTGAGTGTGTGAAAGACAATGGTTTGCATGGTCATTGTGCTGTATGCATTGTTCTTCACTGACCTTCCTTACCCTGCTGTGATTGTCACAGGAGTTCAGTTACTTGATGTCCCTATTAATGTCCTTAATGTCCCTACATTCTGTTAATAACAGTGTTTAGTGTTGGCAAAGAATTTACATTTTGGAGTGTTGTGTGAACGTGAAATCATTACAGCCAACTTGTAAGGTGGCATGAAATAGTTTCTTTGAGCCCTGTTTCCTGACTCAGGGATAGATGACAATGTGTGGAGCTGGGGTATGTGGACTGGAAAAGTCTGAGATTTCTCTCTTTACATCTGCTTGAACAGTCATTTCATAGAATCATAGAATCCCAGACTGGTTTGGGTTGGGAGGGACCTTAAAGATCATCCAGTCCCAACACCCCTGCCATCAGCAGGGACACCTTCCACCAGACCAGGTTGCTCAAAGCCTCATCCAACCTGGCCTTCAACACTTCCAGGGAGGGGGCATCCACAGCTTCCTTGGGCAACCTGTTCCAGTGTCTGACCACCCTCACAGTGAAGAACTTCTTCCTAATATCTCATCTAAACCTCCCCTCTTTCAGCTTAAACCCATTTCCCCTTGTTTTGTCATTAACTGCCCTCACTTTCCCTTTCGTGAGGAGGATGGGACCAGTACTGTTTAATATCTTCATCAGTGACATAGACAGTGGGATCAAGTCCACCCTCAGCAAATTTGCAGATGACACCAAGCCAAGTGGTGTAGTTGACATCCCTGGAGGACAGGATGCCATCCAGGGGGTGCTCGATGAGGTTGAGAAGTGGGCCCATGTGAACCTCATGAGGTTCAGTCAGGCCAAGTGCAAGGTCCTGCCCCTGGGTCGGGGTAACCCCTGGTATCAGATGAGACTCAGGGATGAAGGGTTGGAGAGCAGCCTGACCGAGAAGGACTTGGGGTGCTGGGGGAGGAGAAGCTCAACATGAGCCGGCAACGTGCACTGGCAGCACAGAGGCCAATAACCGTGTCCTGGGCTGCACCCAGAGCAGCGTGGGCAGCAGGTGGAGGGAGGGGATTCTGCCCCTCTGCTCCGCTCTCCTCAGACCCCACCTGCAGTGCTGCCTCCAGTGCTGGGGTCCTCAGCACAGGAAAGACATGGACCTGCTGGAGCTGGTCCTGAGGAGGCCACAGAAGTGATCAGAGGGCTGGAGCAGCTCTGCTGTGAGGACAGGCTGAGAGAGATGGGGCTGTTCAGCCTGGAGAAGAGAAGCACTTTACTCTCCAACTCTGGGGTTGGGTCCCAGCTGCATAAAGCCCAGTGTAAGCAGCTCACTAAACTCAGTATAAAATTCCATGTAAAATTGCTCAATACAGACAGAAAAAAAGCTGTGGGTGAGACTGTGCTTTGTTGTCTGTGAGGAAATGTTCCAGGTCAGATTTACATGTGGGTGTGAGTTCAAGTCCATCTCTCCCTTGGACAGGGAGAGGAAAGGGGCAGGGAGATGGAAGAGATGAGGGGAAAAAAGTTGCTCTCATGTTTTATTAGGCCATATTGTCTTTAGTCGGACTCAGAAACTAATTAAAAAGTGGTTTCTTCACAAGAATTGCGAGTGATTTCAGTTCTCCTCCTAATGTACATAGCTCCTAACTCTGTGCTGCGTCTTGCTTGACCTTTCAAGGCAAACCACTCCTTTTCTGATTTCCCCAGCCTCGGAGATGGAAAGTTCCACTAAAGCAGCAGCGTGAAGGAGCAGGAAGGGGAGTTGGTGATCAAGTTCTCCATTAGCCTCCGTGTTTCTGAGACTTCACCTGAGGCAGCCGTTGTAGAAGAGCCCCGGTGCTGGAGGAGACATGCTCAGTTACTTTGCTCTCAGATAAACTTAAAATTTAGAGAACATTGGGGTTTAAATTTCTGAAGGGGCCTTTTTCTCTATTTTTTGGGGTTTTTTTTCTCCCTCTTATTGCAGATTGGAAGCTGTTGGGGGTGAGGGAAGTGCTGCTTTCCACTGAGCAGCTGCAGCCTTTGCATTCCCTGGTGCAGAGATGGCTGCTTTAAAAGGAGAAGAAGAATAATCTCCTTATTTCCATGTACTCAGCACTGGGATCCTGTGCTGGGACTGACAGCTTGAAGACCAGACAGAGCAAAAACAATGCTTAAGTATTTTAGGTGTTCCCCCAGATGTGCACCCAGATGCTCCCCATGTTCCAGACCCCTGCTCCGGGGAGGCTGTGCCCCGCTGCAGACGGGCTTCGGCAGCAGAGGAAACACACTGGGAGCCTGGCAGCCCCAGGGACACAGAATCACAGAATGTTGGGTTTTGGAAGGGACCTTGAAAGATCATCCAGTCCAACCCCCCTGCCAGAGCAGGAACCTCAATGAGATCACACAGGAAGGCGTCCAGGCGGGTCTTGAATGTCTCCAGAGAAGGAGCCTCCACACCCTCCCTGGGCAGCCTGTCCCAGGGCTCTGTCACCCTCACTGGAAAGAAGTTTCTTCTCAAGTTGAAGCAGAACCTCCTGTGTTCCAGCTCACACCCATTGCCCCTTGTCCTACCATTGGGCATCACTGAGAAGAGCCTGGCTCCATCCTCCTGACATTCGCCCTGAACATATTTATAAACATTAATGAGGTCACCCCTCAGTCTCCTCTTCTCCAAGCTAAAGAGCCCCAGCTCCCTCAGCCTTTCCTCAGCAGGGAGATGCTCCACTCCCTTCATCATCTTGGTGGCTCTGTGCTGGACTCCCTTGGTCACAGATGGGCTCAGGGCTTCACGGGTGACGCTGTGACACTGTGGACACGATCCTGTGGCAAAGGAATGAATTAATTTCATGTGACCATTAAACTGCTTTGAGTCACTCACTGCTGGTGTTCACAAGCGAGATGCTGAATCCCATTTACCCGACCTGTGTAATCCCCGTATTGAGCACTCACAGCACTTGTTGTTCTTGTTTCTTCTTTTATTTTTTTCTTTCTTCTTTTGACTCTTGGTGTGTGGGACAGGAGGTGGAAAGCAATGATGCTGCACTGGGAAGAGTGACACTTGCATTTTGGAAATTCAAGGCCAGGCTCTTGGCTGGATATCACCCACCTTTATGGATTTGAAAGGGTGAGGGGAAGAAGAGACCATCAATAACTCTCCCCAGAGAGAGATTTTGGCCTGAAACATTTAATTCTCTTCATTTGAAGGGGGCCTACCAGAAAGCTGGGGAGGGACTTTTCATAAGGGCAGTTAATGACAAAACAAGGGGAAATGGGTTTAAGCTGAAAGAGGGGAGGTTTAGATGAGATATTAGGAAGAAGTTCTTCACTGTGAGGGTGGTCAGACACTGGAACAGGTTGCCCAGGGAAGCTGTGGCTGCTCCTCCCTGGAAGTGTTGAAGGCCAGGTTGGATGAGGCTTTGAGCAACCTGGTCTAGTGGAAGGTGTCCCTGCTGCTGGCAGGGGGGTTGGAACTGGATGAGCTTTAAGGTCCCTTCCAACCCAAACCATTCTATGATTTCTTGGCTTCAAAATGTTCTGCTGTTTGGCTTCAGTACCAGAGGTGGTGCTTTCCTTCCCCTTGGATACAGGATCTCCATCCTCCAGTTCTCCCCAGTCTGCACGGTTTCAGCTCCCATCCCTTTGTCAGTTTTTTTTGTCAGCTGGGCTGATCTCTGCTTTACAATTTTCTTTATTTATTGACTTTGAGGAGGAAGGAAGGAGGGAGCTGTGGAACACTAGGATTATAAGCAGGTGTATTTCTTGCTTTTAAAAGTTGATCCAGCAGGACAGTTGGGTATTGAATAAATGCCTGTGGTATCTGTGGTGTTTTAAACGTGATCAGCAAAGTGCTTCAGGTAAAAAATCTGTGAAGTGTGTGTATATATCAGTATAAATGTGTGCAACACTTGCACTGCTATTCAAAATCATCAGCTTTTCATTTAAGCTCTGTCTTAGCTCGGTTCAGAGTTTGATCTTTCCTTTTTCCCTTTCCTTTTTTTTTCCCTTTCCTTTTTTTTTCTTTCCCTTTCCCTTTTTTCCCCTTTCCCTTTTTTCCCCTTTCCCTTTTTCCCCCTTTCCCTTTTTCCCCCTTTCCCTTTTTTCCCCTTTCCCTTTTTTCCCCTTTCCCTTTTTTCCCCTTTCCCTTTTTTTCCCTTTCCCTTTTTTCCCTTTCCCTTTTTTTTCCTTTCCCTTTTTTTCCCTTTCCCTTTTTTCCCCTTTCCCTTTTTTCCCCTTTCCCTTTTTTCCCTTTCCCTTTTTTTTCCCTTTCCCTTTTTTCCCCTTTCCCTTTTTCCCCCTTTCCCTTTTTCCCCCTTTCCCTTTTTTCCCCTTTCCCTTTTTCCCCCTTTCCCTTTTTCCCCCTTTCCCTTTTTCCCCCTTTCCCTTTTTCCCCCTTTCCCTTTTTCCCCCTTTCCCTTTTTCCCCCTTTCCCTTTTTCCCCCTTTCCCTTTTTCCCCCTTTCCCTTTTTCCCCCTTTCCCTTTTTCCCCCTTTCCCTTTTTCCCCCTTTCCCTTTTTCCCCCTTTCCCTTTTTCCCCCTTTCCCTTTTTCCCCCTTTCCCTTTTTCCCCCTTTCCCTTTTTCCCCCTTTCCCTTTTTCCCCCTTTCCCTTTTTTCCCCTTTCCCTTTTTTTCCCTTTCCCTTTTTTCCCTTTCCCTTTTTTTCCCTTTCCTTTTTTTTCCCTTTCCTTTTTTTTCTTCTTTTTTTTTTCCCTTTTTTTTTTCTTCTTTTTTTTTCCTTTCCTCTTTTTTCTTTCCTTTTCTTTCCTTTCTCAGCCCTAGTGCTGGTTGCATTTTGGCCTGGAATATAATGGCTCATAATGCTGGCATATTTTCCTTTTTTTTCCTCTCACTCAACAGTGAGATCTGATTTTAACCAATGTATTTAAGGCTTTATTTTCTTTTCAGAGTGTTCTCAAGCAGAGTTTTGAGCTGATCACCTGGCTGCCTGCCTGTGGCAAGTTTCTCGTGGCCACTCATCCCCTCTGGTCTGCGCAGAGGTGATGCGGTTCCCTCTGGCTGTGGCTGGGATGGCTGGTGGGGACCGTAGTGCATCTGTTAGGCAGGTTTTTGCTCAGGGGCAGGTTTTTGGCAGCTGAACTGAGCTCTGGTGAGCTCCAGAGCAGGACCAGGGCCAGGTTTGGCTCTGCTGGAAGGGCTGGAAACCCAACAGGCAAAGGCAGCGCAGAGGAACCAGCATTGCAGGGGTGTGGGATGAGAGAGCAGAGGTGGGTTTCATTTTCTCTCATTTAGTGTTTTGTTTTTAAGTTGTTACTCTAATTCTGAACTAGTCCAGCTCATTTCTGCTTACACGTGGTAAGGCATGTCCAGGCGGTGATTAGTTTATCCAAAGACAGATGTTTGAAGTCGGACTGTGCTTTTTTTTGAGCTCTCATCTTCTCTCTGTTGGTTGCATTTGTGGCTTAGGGCCAACCTGCAGTATGAGGTACCTTTTATACTCTTAAAATTAGATGAGGTGTCCTCATCCTGTCTGACTTAGCTTAGTCCCTCCTTTCTTAAGATTCTCTTCTCTTTTTTGGGAATTTTAATTCAATTTTGAAGGACTCTTTGTGATATTGAGAAGAAAACTTAAGACTGAAACTTCTGCAGAGGGTCTGCTTGAGCCTGGGGAGAGGTGGGAGGGGTAGGAACGCTGCATTACTCTCAGCAAGGTGTTAATTTAAGTGATTTAAATGTATTACTGATGATTCTTTGCCATGTGGAGACACAGGGACAATGTATCTGCATAATTTTCTGAGTATTAAATCCCTTGTTGTACTAAAATGTAGGCAGCTCCTCGGACGTACACCTTGACTCAAGTTTGTTTCAATTTGGTATCAACTTCAGATATTTCCCTGGGAGAATGGGCATCATCACAGGAAATAAATCTCTTGGGCAAGTTGCCTGTCCTCCACGTTACTGGATTTTAAATTAATACTGAATGCTTGGATCAGGATGCAGGCAGTGTTGTGGTCAGTGTGACCAGCTTTTACTGCTGCATAAAGGGAGCTCTTTATACTGGGATGTACTGGGATGCTTCTAGTAAATAAGGTTACACTTCTGTGGACAGAGGCTATACCTTTCTACCTTCCATTTTTTTTTAATTAAATAAAGAATGGGTTTAGATTAAGAAACAATGAGGGATTTACAGAGAAAAGTGAATATGGAGGAAACATAATTTGCTCTATTTAGAAGGAATGAGTAATCAAGTTGTAAAGTTTTAGAAAAATACCACTTTAAGGTTTTTATTCACTTGTAGCACAAGAGCAGAAAAGCTGTTGAACAGCATTTTCAAGAAGAGAACTTACTGCCCCAAAGTGTATTTTAAATCAAGATTTTAGCAGGTTTGCAGTGAAACTTCTTTTCTTTTCCTTTTTTTTTTTTTTTTCTTTTTTGTTTTTTGGGATAATGAAAAAGGGGAGATGAAAAGGTCACGTCAGGAACAAGTGTTTCTTTAGCTGTCTGGTGCTGTTGAAGAGCTTCTCTAGGCTGTTGTATTCAGTATTTCTCCATTCTGAGGTTCTGACTGTCTCTAGTTTGTTTTCCCATCTCCATCTATAGGCCTTATTTCAGCAGAAGTGCAAATATATATTGAATTCTGTCTGTTCAACAATGCTGGTGAGTGTGCAGTACTGTAAGTGTGTACCTAGGACTTGCTGAACGTGGTCAGACTGGCAGACCTGTCCCGTTACACGAGGATGGAGCACTGAGCACCATGGCAAGCAGAGCAGTGACCCAGCCTGGGATGGCAACTCCTGTTTTCCTATTACCGGACCAGGTATTTTTGTTGTGAAAACCAGACCAGGTTACTGGTGTTGGCACAGCTCATTAAGCAGTGTCAGATCCTGACATCACTAATTCTTCATTGGGGATCTGATCAATGTTTATAAATATCTGAAGTGTGGGGGCCAAATGGATGGGGCCGGGCTCTTCTTGGTGGTACCAGTGACAGGACAAGGGGCAATGGGCACAAACTGGGACACCAGAAGTTCCACACAAACTTAAGGAAAAACTTTTCCTGTGAGGGTGCCGGAGCCCGGGGACAGGCTGCCCAGAGAGGGTGTGGAGTCTCCTTCTCTGGAGATGTTCAAACCCACCTGGACACTTTCCTGTGCAACCTGGTGTAGGGAGGCAGGGGGGTTGGACTGGATGATCTCCTGAGCTCCCTTCCAACCCCACCAGTCTGTGATTCCTGGGGGTCTCTCTAACTCACTGTTCAGGTAGGTCCCTGGGATAATGAGCTCCTGCAGTCGATAGGTTGGCTGTGGTGCTTCTTGCAGGACCCCTGTGCTGCACAGGAACTCGGTTTGTAGCAAACAATGCTATTCCAAAGTATTTATAAATTTGTTTTAGCACTGCCAGAAAAGGCAGCAGAAGGAAGGAGATGATCTTTAGCCAAAGCAGCCCATCCCAGCAGCTCAGGAAGGTCTTGCCCACAGTGTCTCAGATCTGTTGGAGGCTGGAGAAGGACAGTCTCTCTTTCCATTCATTCCTTGGCCTCTGCTGGTTCTTGTCAGGCAGCGAGCTGTGTGATGCCAGTTGCCAGAACAGCTTTTGTGGTGTGGATGTGTGTGTGTTAGACCCCAAATTGTGACCCCCAGCAATGCATTTGGCTCAGCCTGCTGAGTGGTGACAGCACTGATGGTCAGGGCTGGAGCTGGACCTTGCTTTGCCCTACACCATGTACAGTCATTTTCAGCAGGGCAGAGTGGGTACATAATCCTGTTAAATCCAAACCAGACCCTGACAACTGCTGTCAGGTTCTCCAGTTCTCTGGAACTTCAGGGACTATGAAATTTCATCTCTTTGTTTTGTCAAATCTGGAATGATACAGATTTGGAAGTCTGATGCTTGTTGATAAAGGATTGATGGCTCTTCCACAGTCAATCAGGTTGCATTTTGCACACTTAATAAAAATGTGTGTGTGTGTGGGGGGGGGGAAACTGTACGTGGGATTTTAATTTTTAGCTTCATGGATTTTTCATAAAGTCTGTGATGCTTTCTGGAGTAATGTAGTTATTCTTTCCCCTGGGACAGTGCTCTAATTTACCTTGTTTTGATTGCCTGCATGGCAGGTAGAGCAATTCTTACCCTCTGCTTCTTCAGTTTATCTAATAGTCACACACTGAAGTTATTTGAGTGCTCTGGTGGGATTGCACAGTATTTAAATCAACAAATATTGAAGGCTTCATTCGGCCAGGTGCCTAGTGCTGAGCACTAGAAACTGCCATCTGTGGTTAGGGAGCTCATTTTTTGTTTTCTCCTGGCACTGACTTTGCTGAAATAAATGTTTCAGTGGCCACAGCTCAGTCTTTTAAAGACAACAAATGCAGAAAGAGTAACAAGGATTGAGAGAATAAGGCTGTAGCTGTGCCCAAGACTTTTCAGATAGTTAAATAACACTGAAAAAATGAGTATTTTATCTTCTCCCAGAGTCATTGCTATCCAAAATGAACCCTTGTGCATCTTATCAGAGCTTTCAGTACACAAAAGGTGGTCTGGGTGATGTGAGAGGGCAGCAGAGGGACTGGATGACTTTGAGTTGTGCCTGGAGAACTGCTCATGTACAGGGTTTCTGCCTCTGCCCTCCTGTGTCTGCTCCAGCAAGCACCAGTGAGCTGTTTTTGGAGCTTTTAGACCTCATTTTGGAGTCTCTGAGCTGGCAGAACCCATGTGGGAGGCAATTTCAGGCTGAGCTACCTG